>NC_056453.1:21721088-21903588 GCF_018296145.1 Oncorhynchus tshawytscha
CTCCTATAACTAGATTACACCATGTTTATAGCTGACGTGGAACCGCTGTAGGCCCGTATTGATGACGTTAGCCAGCTAGAACTAGTAGTGATGAACCACAGTTTTAGGAATATGTGGGGAGAGCCAAGCAGTGTGTCAGTTTGATACAATAGTCTGAAGTTTTGAGAAACAATCTTTTTTTTTTTATGTGAATCTCGGTGCAAAAAGACAGTAATTAGAGAAAATGGTTGTCATAACAACAATGTTTACTTGTTTACTTCCCCTGGTACATACAGTGGGTTTCGTACCTTAGAGAGGATGCTGTTTTAAAAGCTTTCCAGGAAGTAACCGTTCTGCTCTCTTGACCCATGCCTCCAACAGACAATTAGAGCTGTGTGAAAAAACGTCCCATCAAACAGTTGTTGGTTTTTACTTTAACTACCGACAAGACAATACTCCTCTGCATAATAATCCAGTGTTAATAGTGTGTGTGTGTGTTTATTGTTGCCCCAGGCATATCAAACACTTGTTATTATTAATATTACTCATTATGTTGGGAGGCAGGTAGCATAGTGGTTAGAGCGTTTAGCCAGGAACCAGAAGGTAGCTAGCTCGAATCCCTGAGCCGACACGTTGAAAAAAAGTTGTTGTGCCCTTGAGCAAGGCACTTAATCGTAATTGCTCCTGGGTCACTGTTGTTAATGGCAGACCCTGGCCGGGACCCCTCTTTCCGGGGATGTCTCAGAGGGTGTTAGAAAACACATTTCCATTTCACACATGCATATCATACACAATTGTACATGTGACAAACATGACAAATATAAACACCCATCAAATTATTATTATTATTATTCCCCAAGTAATTGTTTGCCCCCCTCTCTCTCTCTCCCTCTCTCTCTTTCTCCCTCTCTCCCCCTCTCTCTCTCCCCCTCTCCCTCTCTCCCCCCTCTCTCCCTCTCCCCTCTCTCTCCCTCTCTCCCTCTCTCCCCTCCTCTCTCCCTCTCTCCTCCCTCTCTCCTCCTCTCCCTCTCTCTCCCTCTCCCTCTCTCCTCTCTCCTCCCTCCCTCTCCTCTCTCTCCTCTCTCCTCCTCTCCTCCCTCTCCTCTCTCTCCCCATCTCCTCTCTCTTCCTCTCTCCCTCCTCCTCTCTCCCTCTCTCCCTCTCTCTCCCCTCTCCCTCTCTCCCTCTCTCCTCTCTCTCCCTCTCCCTCTCTCTCTCCCTCTCTCTCCCCTCTCCCTCTCTCCCCCTCTCCTCCCCTCTCTCTCCCCTCTCTCCTCCCTCTCTCCTCTCTCCTCTCCCCCTCTCTCTCCCCCTCTCCCTCTCTCTCTCTCCCCCTCCCCTCTCCCTCTCCCTCTCTCTCTCCTCTCTCTCTCTCCCCTCTCTCTCTCCTCTCTCTCCCTCTCTCTCTCTCTCTCCCCCTCTCCCTCCTCCCTCTCTCCCCCTCTCCCTCTCTCTCCCCCTCTCCCTCTCTCTCCCTCTCTCTCCCTCTCTCTCTCTCCTCTCTCTCCCCATCTCCCTCTCTCTCTCTCTCCTCTCTCTCCCTCTCTCTCTCTCTCCCCCTCTCCCTCTCCCTCTCTCCCCCTCTCCCTCTCGCTCTCTCTCCCCCTCTCCCTCTCTCTCTCTCCTCTCTCCCCCTCTCTCCTCTCCCTCTCTCCCCCTCTCCCTCCCTCTCTCTCTCTCTCCCTCTCTCTCCCCCCTCTCCCTCCTCTCTCTCCCTCCCTCCCTCCCTCCCTCTCTCTCTCTCTCTCTCTCTCTCTCTCTCTCTCTCTCTCTCTCTCTCTCCTCTCTCTCTCCCCTCTCTCCTCCTCCCTCTCTCTCCAGCTCTCCCCATGGTGAGGAACTGTGATGATCCCACTCTGGCCCCTCAAAGCAGGTCTATGGATGATGTTGAGGAGCTGGCTGCCAGCTATGAACGCAAACTCATAGAGGTGGGTACTACTGGCTGGCTCAGTCTTACCCTTACCAGTACTTAGGCATCTCTCATTCCAGAAAGTAGCTTTCTCCCTTATACCCTCATTCACTCCCTTTTATGGAGCTGATGGAGAGATCATGGATTTCTATGCATATGGCAGCAACTAGTTAGAGCTCAAATGTTTATTCTATTCTACTGAGCCATTTACTTTATGTTTGTCTTCTTATCTTTTGTTATTTCTCGTTGTTGCATTATCGAGAAGGAACCTGCAAGTCAGCATTTAGTTGGAAGGTGTTTACCATGTGTATCCTGTACATACGACTAATGCAACTTAAAACTATCTACCCAGTCATCACAGATCAGTGAAGGGGATTGCTGTCACCAATCCAGCCTGGTCAAATCACTGTGATCTTTTCAAGAAGGGATTTCTAAAGTATTCAAACAGCCATGGAGATTGTAGGCAGCTGATGCACAGTTCCAACTGTTTTTACACATGACGATGATGCAGTCACTCAGAGACAGAGCCAGGGAGTGGGTGGTTCTGGGAGTTCTTGGCATGCTGGTTAACTAATGACCAACCAACGGTGTGGCACTCTGTGCTGAGAGACAATGACATCAGCAAACCCCGGGAACACCGCCCGCCTCTATTTTAATGAGGTTGCAGTCAATTATTCATGTGTTTTAAATTTCTCTAATAAGAAATAATTCTGTTTGTGTTTGAGAAAACTGTCATTTCACTTATTTGTGCATTTATCTATGTCTTTTTTATTGTGCTTACTACTTAATGATGCGTTCATTTGCTTGCCTGTCAGTCTCAACAGGGCTTTCCTAAACATGTTTATGTTTATTGCCTGTTTATGTTCTCTCTGAAGTCATGGAAACATGCAGATGTTTAGACTACAGCAGTTTGGCTAGGACTGTTGGCTGTTGCTATTGACAATGGCTTTTACTGGTGGCCACAGTGAAATAGTTTGAACGTATAGGAAATTTGCTTTCATTAGGAATATGTAATAACCACATGTATAACCACAGTTCTTTATGAGCAAGTTCAGAGGTGTGATATGAGATAGTATAATATTGTAAGATAATTAATTATGGAATGTAGTATTCTTTTTGTGGAGGAGAGATGGATATGTGTTTGAGGGTGTTTGTTCTACAATGAGATTTGGGTGTTTGAGGGTCTGTGTGTGTTCTACAGTGAGGTGTGTGTGTGTTCTACAGTGAGGTGTGTGTGTCTGTGTGTGTTCTACAGTGAGGTGTGTGTGTGTGTTCTACAGTGAGGTGTGTGTGTCTGTGTGTGTTCTACAGTGAGGTGTGTGTGTGTTCTACAGTGAGGTGTGTGTGTGTTCTACAGTGAGGTGTGTGTGTCTGTGTGTGTTCTACAGTGAGGTGTGTGTGTGTGTGTGTGTTCTACAGTGAGGTGGTGTGTGTGTCTGTGTGTTCTACAGTGAGGTGTGTCTGTGTGTGTTCTACAGTGAGGTGTGTGTGTGTTCTACAGTGAGGTGTGTGTGTGTTCTACAGTGAGGTGTGTGTGTGTTCTACAGTGAGGTGTGTGTGTCTGTGTGTGTTCTACAGTGAGGTGTGTGTGTGTGTGTGTTCTACAGTGAGGTGTGTGTGTCTGTGTGTGTTCTACAGTGAGGTGTGTCTGTGTGTGTTCTACAGTGAGGTGTGTGTGTGTGTTCTACAGTGAGGTTTGTGTGTGTGTGTGTATATATAACAGTGAGATATGGGTCGGGGACTCCTGTGGGATCTCTGGATCTTCCTTTTGATCTGTTCTCTCATTAATTATCCAACAGCAGAAACACCACAGCAATTACTAACAGGCTTTGTTTCTGTTCAATTTAGAAAAGACTCACAATAATAGCAGCCTACGCCTGGAAACATGTTCCACTGTAGCCATTCCTATATTGATCTTAAAAATGGAAGAGATGGATGGACTAAATAATGCTCAACAAATTGACAATTTGTGTGTGGGTGTGCGTGCGCGTGCCTGTGTGTGTCCTTGCATGCGTGCCAATCTGAGTGGACAGCTTAGTCCTCTACCCGCCCCTCCTCCTTCCCCACCACCCGTCTCCCTGCTCATGTCACTTCCTGTTTGTGGAGACTGCTGGGTAAAGTGAGTCAGTGAGAGAACGACAGTGTGCACCCAGACACTGACACCAATCTCCCCCCTCTCTTTCCTCCATTCCTCCCTTGCTTTCACATTCATCCCCCTCTCTCATGCTACCGCTCTGAGGGAAAGCTAAGCCTGTGGTCTCCTCTTTCCACTTCTCTCTGTTCTCTCTCTTCAGACTCGTTTCACATCCAATTACTTGTGTTAGATAGCAGGTCAGCTATGGTGGCCGTTTCTGCTTAGGCTGGGACTTCTCTGTACAGGTTCCCAGCTCAGCACAGCGACTCTGCTCGCCTCACACTAACTGCTGCTCACCTCACACTACTGTCAGCCTAGGGAGAGAGAGAGAGGAAGGGAGAGAGGGAGGGGAGGAAGGGAGAGAGAGAGGGATGGAGGGAGGGAGAGAGAGAGAGGAAGGGAGAGAGGGGGGGAGAGAGGGAGGGGAGGAAGGGAGAGAGAGAGGGATGGATGGAGGGAGGGAGAGAGAGAGGGAGGGGAGGAAGAGAGAGAGAGGGAGGGGAGGAAGGGAGAGAGAGGGATGGAGGGAGGGAGAGAGGGAGGGAGGGGAGGAAGAGAGAGAGAGGGAGGGGAGGAAGGGAGAGAGAGGGATGGAGGGAGGGAGAGAGAGAGGGAGGGGAGGAAGGGAGAGAGAGGGATGGGAGGAAGGGAGAGAGAGGGATGGAGGGAGGGAGAGAGGGGGAGGGGAGGAAGAGAGAGAGAGGGAGGGGAGGAAGGGAGAGAGAGGGATGGAGGGAGGGAGAGAGAGAGGGAGGGGAGGAAGAGAGAGAGAGGGAGGGGAGGAAGGGAGAGAGAGGGATGGAGGGAGGGAGAGAGAGAGGGAGGGGAGGAAGAGAGAGAGAGGGAGGGGAGGAAGGGAGAGAGAGATAGGGAGGGAGGGAGGAAGGGAGAGGGAGGGAGGGAGGGAGGGAAGAGAGAGAGAGAGGGAGGGGAGGAAGGGAGATAGAGATGGAGGGGAGGGAGGGAGAGGGAGGGGAGGAAGGGAGAGGGAGAGAGAGGGAGTGGGGGAAGGGAGGGAGGGAGGGAGGGGAGGAAGAGAGAGAGAGAGAGGGAGGGGAGGGACAGAGAGAGAGAGAGAGGGGAGGAAGGGAGAGAGAGAGGGAGGGAAGGAAAGGAGAGAGAGAGGGAGGGAAGGAAGGGAGAGAGAGAGGGAGGGAGGGGAGGAAGAGAGAGGGAGGGAGAGAGAGGGAAGGAAAGGAGAGAGAGAGAGAGAGAGAGGGAGGGAGGGGAGGAAGAGGGAGAGAGAGAGGGAGGGGAGGAAGGGAGAGGGAGAGAGAGGGAGGGAGGGGAGGAAGAGAGAGATAGAGAGGGAGGGGAGGAAGGGAGGGAGGGGAGGAAGGGAGAGAGGGAGGGAGGGGAGGAAGGGAGAGAGCGAGGGAGGGGAGGAAGGGAGAGAGCGAGGGAGGGGAGGAAGGGAGAGAGCGAGGGAGGGAGGGAGAGAAGGAGGGAGGGGAGGGAAGGAAAGGAGAGAGAGAGGGAGGGAGGGAAGGAAGGGAGAGAGAGGGAGGGAAAGGAGAGAGAGAGAGGGAGGGAGGGGAAGAAGGGAGAGAGAGAGAGAGGGAGGGAAGGAAAGGAGAGAGAGAGGGAGGGAGGGGAAGAAGGAGAGAGAGAGAGGGATGGGAGGAAGAGGGAGAGAGAGAGAGAGAGAGGAAAGGAAAGGGGGAGAGAGAGAGAGGGAGGGAGGGGAAGAAGGGAGAGAGAGAGAGGGGGGAGGAAGGAGAGAGAGAGAGAGAGAGGGAAGGAAAGGAGAGAGAGAGGGATGGGAGGAAGGGAGAGAGAGAGGGATGGAGGGAGGGAGGGAGGGAGAGAGAGGGAGGGGGGAGGAAGAGAGAGAGAGGGAGGGGAGGAAGGGAGAGAGAGAGGGATGGAGGGAGGGAGGGAGGGAGGGGAGGAAGGAGAGAGAGAGAGGGAGGGAGGGAGGGAGGGTATGGGAGAAAGGGGGATGGAGGGAGAGAACTGCCATGATCACCTGCATCACAACAGGGCCATATAGAACTGTCATATGGCCCACAAATAGAGGCTGACAACTGATTTTACTGTTAAGTTAGTTTGTAGGTCCTGAATAACTTACCATAAACCAAAACTAACTGCTATCAATAAAATGCTTTGCTCTTTCAGAAAGTTTTAATGGAAAAGCTGAAATAGAAAATGGACAACTTTTCTAAATTGAAACCCAGTTAAACATTGAATGAATGAATGTGGTGACTTGGTCTTGTCTTCCCGACCAGCGCTGCATGGTGAGTAATGAGGTTGAAACCGCATGTGCACTGCTGGCCTGTTTAACTGAATTGGGAGCGTTTGCAAGTGGCTGTGACTGACTGAAATGACATATGCAAATCAGCAGGCGCGGCCGCAGAATAACAAACTGATTAGCTCCCTCTCACTGAGAATTAATTGGGTTCCTTCACGCTTCAAATTCATTTATTTTTTTAATGTCCTATTTGAAAGTTACAGCACAAATAAATAGAGGTGATGAATGGATTGAGTTTTCCAGAATGATCCGATGTTCCGTCAGTGAGTTCTGTTGTTCCGACTTGGTAGCTAGGAACCTTTCTGTTGTGCTGTTTAGTGTTCCTGTCACGCCCTGACCATAGAGAGCCCTCAGTTCTCTATGGTGTTTAGGTCAGAGTGTGACTAGGGGGGTGTTCTAGTCATTGATTTTCTATGTGGCTGGGTTGTATGGTTCCCTATTAGAGGCAGCTGGTAATCGTTGTCTCTAATTGGGGATCATATTTAGGAAGCCCTTTCTCCCACCTGCTCCGTGGGATATTGTTTTGTGTGTGTGTGTGTGTGTGTGTGTGTGTGTGTGTGTGTGTGTGTGTGTGTGTGTGTGTGTGTGTGTGTGTGTGTGTGTGTGTGTGTAGCACCACCACTGGTGTCACGTTTTCATTGTTGGTTTATTGTTTTTGTTTGACGTTTTCACCCTAATAAAGATGTGTAACTCTACACACGCTGCGCCTTGGTCCGTCTATCCCCACAGGGAGGCTGTCAAAGGTGATGCGGCACTGTTGGGCCTCGCTAGTGCTGTTGGTACTCCAAATGCCAGCTGAGTCGTGCGGGCACGTGTGAGGGTGCACATGCACACGCGTCTGTGTTTGTATGTCCGTGTTTGTACCTGTGTGTGTGTGTGTGTGTGCGTACCTGTGTTTGTGTGGGTGGGTGGGTGCGTACCTGTGTTTGTGTGGGTGGGTGGGGTGTGTACCTGTGTTTGTGTGGGTGGGTGGGTGTGTACCTGTGTTTGTGTGGGTGGGTGGGTGTGTGCGTACCTGTGTTTGTGTGGGTGTGTGTGCGTACCTGTGTTTGTGTGGGTGGGTGTGTGTGCGTACCTGTGTTTGTGTGGGTGGGTGTGTGTGCGTACCTGTGTTTGTGTGGGTGGGTGTGTGTGCGTACCTGTGTTTGTGTGGGTGGGTGGGTGTGCGTACCTGTGTTTGTGTGGGTGGGTGTGTGTGTGCGTACCTGTGTTTGTGTGGGTGGGTGGGTGTGTACCTGTGTTTGTGTGTGTGGGTGGGTGGGTGTGTACCTGTGTTTGTGTGGGTGGGTGGGTGTGTACCTGTGTTTGTGTGGGTGGGTGTGTGTGTGCGTACCTGTGTTTGTGTGGGTGGGTGGGTGCGTACCTGTGTTTGTGTGGGTGGGTGGGTGGGTGCGTACCTGTGTTTGTGTGGGTGGGTGGGTGGGTGCGTACCTGTGTTTGTGTGGGTGGGTGGGTGTGTACCTGTGTTTGTGTGGGTGGGTGGGTGCGTACCTGTGTTTGTGTGGGTGGGTGGGTGGGTGCGTACCTGTGTTTGTGTGGGTGGGTGGGTGGGTGCGTACCTGTGTTTGTGTGGGTGGGTGGGTGGGTGCGTACCTGTGTTTGTGTGGGTGGGTGGGTGCGTACCTGTGTTTGTGTGGGTGGGTGGGTGGGTGCGTACCTGTGTTTGTGTGGGTGGGTGGGTGCGTACCTGTGTTTGTGTGGGTGGGTGGGTGTGTACCTGTGTTTGTGTGGGTGGGTGGGTGCGTACCTGTGTTTGTGTGGGTGGGTGGGTGCGTACCTGTGTTTGTGTGGGTGGGTGGGTGCGTACCTGTGTTTGTGTGGGTGGGTGGGTGTGTACCTGTGTTTGTGTGGGTGGGTGGGTGCGTACCTGTGTTTGTGTGGGTGGGTGGGTGGGTGCGTACCTGTGTTTGTGTGGGTGGGTGGGTGGGTGTGTACCTGTGTTTGTGTGGGTGGGTGGGTGCGTACCTGTGTTTGTGTGGGTGGGTGGGTGGGTGTGTACCTGTGTTTGTGTGGGTGGGTGGGTGTGTACCTGTGTTTGTGTGGGTGGGTGGGTGCGTACCTGTGTTTGTGTGGGTGGGTGGGTGTGTACCTGTGTTTGTGTGGGTGGGTGGGTGCGTACCTGTGTTTGTGTGGGTGGGTGGGTGGGTGCATACCTGTGTTTGTGTGGGTGGGTGGGTGGGTGTGTACCTGTGTTTGTGTGGGTGGGTGGGTGGGTGCGTACCTGTGTTTGTGTGGGTGGGTGTGTGTGTGCGTACCTGTGTTTGTGTGGGTGGGTGGGTGCGTACCTGTGTTTGTGTGGGTGGGTGTGTGTGTGCGTACCTGTGTTTGTGTGGGTGGGTGGGTGCGTACCTGTGTTTGTGTGGGTGGGTGTGTGTGTACCTGTGTTTGTGTGGGTGGGTGGGTGTGCGTACCTGTGTTTGTGTGGGTGGGTGGGTGCGTACCTGTGTTTGTGTGGGTGGGTGTGTGTGTACCTGTGTTTGTGTGGGTGGGTGGGTGCGTACCTGTGTTTGTGTGGGTGGGTGTGTGTGTACCTGTGTTTGTGTGGGTGGGTGGGTGTGCGTACCTGTGTTTGTGTGGGTGGGTGGGTGCGTACCTGTGTTTGTGTGGGTGGGTGGGTGTGTACCTGTGTTTGTGTGGGTGGGTGGGTGCGTACCTGTGTTTGTGTGGGTGGGTGTGTGTGTACCTGTGTGTGGGTGGGTGGGTGGGTGCGTACCTGTGTTTGTGTGGGTGGGTGTGTGCGTACCTGTGTTTGTGTGGGTGGGTGGGTGCGTACCTGTGTTTGTGTGGGTGGGTGTGTGTGTGCGTACCTGTGTTTGTGTGGGTGGGTGGGTGCGTACCTGTGTTTGTGTGGGTGGGTGTGTGTGTACCTGTGTTTGTGTGGGTGGGTGGGTGTGCGTACCTGTGTTTGTGTGGGTGGGTGGGTGCGTACCTGTGTTTGTGTGGGTGGGTGTGTGTGTACCTGTGTTTGTGTGGGTGGGTGGGTGCGTACCTGTGTTTGTGTGGGTGGGTGTGTGTGTACCTGTGTTTGTGTGGGTGGGTGGGTGTGCGTACCTGTGTTTGTGTGGGTGGGTGGGTGCGTACCTGTGTTTGTGTGGGTGGGTGGGTGTGTACCTGTGTTTGTGTGGGTGGGTGTGTGCGTACCTGTGTTTGTGTGGGTGGGTGTGTTCGTACCTGTGTTTGTGTGGGTGGGTGTGTGCGTACCTGTGTTTGTGTGGGTGGGTGGGTGTGTGCGTACCTGTGTTTGTGTGGGTGGGTGGGTGTGTACCTGTGTTTGTGTGGGTGGGTGGGTGTGTACCTGTGTTTGTGTGGGTGGGTGTGTGCGTACCTGTGTTTGTGTGGGTGGGTGGGTGTGTACCTGTGTTTGTGTGGGTGGGTGGGTGTGTACCTGTGTTTGTGTGGGTGGGTGGGTGCGTACCTGTGTTTGTGTGGGTGGGTGGGTGTGTACCTGTGTTTGTGTGGGTGGGTGGGTGCGTACCTGTGTTTGTGTGGGTGGGTGGGTGCGTTCACATCGTTCAACACGCCCGTTGTCTCTCCCAGTCTCTGTAGAGTTAGACAACTTCAAGGAAGCTGCAGGTTAACTCCTGAGATGGGGAAGTTGAATGTTGAGTGCATTTCAAAGCAGAAGCAGTGGAAGCAGGAGTGTTTTGATGGGGCTGCCTTCAAAGATGTCAAGTTCTGCATTTTAATGTCCAAATCTCTCTACCTGATCCTGAGGTCACTGTATTTGAATTCATTCATCTGAAGTCTGGAAAGTTAAAAACAACTGTATTTATTAATAGTGACCTAGAAACCTCGGTGAATGTTGAAATGTTAGCAAACTGAGATAATTATATCCAAGCTGGAAAACTATGACAAAGGAAAACTTTGTTTCCTCACCTCTCCCAGATGCCATGTTGAGGTTATTTTTCAACTTTGTGCTATAAGATAATAATTGTCTTCATTATTCCTTGCTTTTTAACTACTATAATTATATCTCTCCCTCATAATAACAGACAAAGAGCTTTCTTAAAATAACCATTCTTAAACTAGCCTGGTACTGAAGGGAATTCCTTGGTAGTTTTCAAAAAAACCAACAACCAGGCTAAAACATTCTGTCTCACTTTCAAATGAGACTCTATGATGTCTTATTTGAACCCAGTGTGTTTAATATACTCTGTGTATTAGGGTCAGTGACGTCTACAGACATGTCAAAAATGACATCATTTACCGATCATACCCAGACGTCCCTGTCCTCAATCTACCCTGACACCTGATGTCCCCAGACAAATGAATGCATGTCACAGCTATCTGGCTGTCTCTGTTTGTGACATGCTGGTGGCAGAAACCTATCACCCTGTCCAGGTCTGTTAATGACACTGACAGCTGATGTCATGAGCAGCCTGGACTCAACCACCCTGTGTGTGTGTGTGTGTGTGCACATCCGATTAGCTGATTGGCCAAACTGTCAATCTTACGGTTCCACTGTGCATCATTGTTGACTTGTTCTTGGGGTCTGTTGTTTCAGTTCATATACAGCTGCAAGGATCATGTGTGTGTTCCAAACTGTAACTAACCCTGTGTGTATTTCTGTGTGTGTGTTTATACCAGGTGGCTGAAATGCATGGCGAGCTGATAGAGTTCAATGAGCGTCTGTACCGTTCTCTGATGGCCAAGGACCACCTCATCAACCAAATGAAACAGGAACTCATTGATCTCAGAGGACCAGTGAGTTACCCTCTACACAGACACATTGGCTGCATACACACACCAATGGGAGATTGCCGGCCACTCGGTAACAAATCAACAACCCCAGGCTACCTCTTATCCCAGAGCTCCAGCCATCATCTGCTGGCCGAAGCTTTGGCCGCACACTGGCTGGCTGACCAGGCAAGCTGTATGTGTGGTTCTCTGGTCCCTGGGGCTGGAGCAGGAGGGGAGTAGAGGAGATGTGGCCCCCTCTATCCCAGCCCTGTGGTCCTGTCTCTGGGGTGTAAGAGCCCTACTTCATCCTCTCTACACCAGACCATTTTGTTCTATTAATAGACAGTCCACACATTGAAAATGAAAGACAAAAGGCTGTTGAAACACACACACACACACATAAACACAGCCCCCGCCACACACACACACACACACACACAAAGAATTACCCCTGCATGTATCCCTGGGCTGTGGGGGGATTTGAGGAGAAGACAGATTATAGGAATGGATCCCTTACAGCTGAGTGTCCATCTCTACCGCTCCCTCCTATCCAGGGATTAACAACAACAAGAGGCCCTATGGTGTCACGCACTACACTATGAGTTCCAATTGTTTTTCAGTGTGTACAGGACGTTGATGTGAGAGTGGTGGTGATGATACAGTAATGTCACAGTGCTCTGCTCCACTGGTCACACAGAAAGACGCCCTCTCCCTCAGGATCTACCCAACCCTGCTGCTCAGACACAGAGGGTTGTGTAAAGTAGAAATGGATGAAAGGTAGCTGACATAGTAACGCAGTGACATTTTGTATAAACAGTGACATTTTGCTCTCTCTTGTCTCTCTCTCTCTCGCTCCATCTTCCTCTCCTTACTTTTGAATAAAGGTTCCTGGTGACCTGAGCCAGACTTCTGACGACCCCAGCCTATCAGATTTTGAGACGTAAGCACCTTCTATCTCCCCATATCTACATCTACAATATATCTCTTATCACATGAGCAGTGTCTGTCTATCTCTACTATAAACAGTGCTTTCGGAAAGTATTCAGACTCCAATCGGAGAGCCTTGTTCAGAGAGGTGACCAAGAACATGATGGGCACTCTGACAGCGCTCTAGAGTTCCTCTCTGGATGTGCGAGAACCTTACAGAAGGACGAGTGGCCAGACAGAAACCACTCCTCAGTAAAAGGCACATGACAGCCCATTTGGAGTTTGACAAAAGGCACCTAAAGACTCTCAGACCATGAGAAACAAGTCTGATGAAACCTAGATTTTAACTCTTTGGCCTGAATGCCAAGCGTCACGTCTGGAGGAAATCTGGCACCATCCCTACGGTGAAGCATGGTGGTGGCAGCATCATGCTGTGGGGATGTATTTCAGCAGCAGGGACTGGGAGACTAGTCAGGATCGAGGCAATAATGAACAGAGAAAAGTACAGAGAGATTCTTGATGAAAACCTGCTCCAGAACGCTCAGGACCTCTGACTGGGGCGAAGGTTCACCTTCAAACAGAACAATGACCCTAAGCACACAGCCAAGACAACGCAGGAGTGGCTTCGGGACAAATCTCTGAATGTCCTTGATGTCCCAGCCAGAGCCCAGACTTGAAGCCTTTCAAAACATCTCTGGAGAGACCTCCTCTGGAGAGAATCTGCAGAGAAGAATGGGAGAAACTCCCCAAATACTGGTGTGCCAAGCTTGTAGCGTCATACCCAAGAAGACTCTAGGCTGTAATCACTGCCAAAAGTGCTTAAACAAAGTACTGAGTAAAGGGTCTGAATACTTATGTAAATGTAATATTTCAGTTAGAGTGAGAATGACAGTCTTTAAAATCAGGGGAGGACAAGCCCAGCCCTGTAGATCCCCAGTCATAAGACACTAAACCATTTTCATGGTAAGCTATATACTCTGTATATTGTAAACATACATTACTGTGTACACTGAGTGTACAAAATATTTTCCCTGATATAGACTGACCAGGTGAATCCAGGTGGAAGCTATGATCCCTTATTGATGTCACTTGTTAAATCCATTTCAATCAGTGTAGGTGAAGGGGAGGAGACATGTTGAAGACAGATTTTTAAGCATTGAGACATGGATTGTGTGTGTGCCATTCAGAGGGTGAGTGGGCAGAACAAAAGATTTAAGTGCTTTTGAATGGGGTATTAGGTGCCAGGTGTACCGGTTTGAGTGTCAAGAACTGCAACGCTGCTGGGTTTTCCACACTCAACAGGTTCCTGTGTGCATCTTTTTAGCTTTGCTTTTTAGTCGTTCACTTTTTTTCCGTTATTTTGTTTTTTTGTCTTGTTTCTTGTAAATAGTTCAGCTTTTATTTTCATTGTTTTTATTAGTTATTTTCCTGTGAAGCACATTGCATGTCTGAAATGTGCTGTATAAATAAAGCTTGATTTGATTTGAATGTCCACCAACCAAAGGACATCCAGCCAACTTGACATGACCGTGGGATGCATTGGAGTCAACATGGGCCCGTATCCCTGTGGAACGCTTTCGACACCTTGTAGAGTCCATTCCTCCAAGAATTGAGGCTGTTCTGAGGGCAAAAGGGGGTACAGAAGGTGTTCCTAGTGTTTTGTACATGCAGTGTATATACAGGTGTTGTCCTAACTGCCAGTAGAACCTGGCTAGTACTTTATGATAACTACTTTATTGAGGTAAAAGGTAGTTAAAATGTGCAACTGTGACATGTGGCTGTCTCACCCAGCTATCTTAAGATGGAATGCACAAACTCTAAGGCGCTCTGGATAAGAGCATCCGCTAATGACTAAAATGTAGAAATGTTTAAAAAATATATATTTGTAAATGGCTATTTGTAAAGAAAGCCTGTTGACACTAGCTCTTCTGGTCCAGGGATGACCCCTGTCGTCTCATTAGGATAGGTTTAAAACAGAGTTGAACCAAGGTGGTCACCCACTTGACCAGTTTCCTCATGTCCTCGTTAGCGCCGGTGAAAAGAGAACACTGCAACCTTTGTGAGGGAGGAGGGAGGGAGGCTGTGTCACTGTGCTGTTTAAATCAGTTATGTCTCTTATTAAACACAGAGAACAGGGGTAGAGGACTAGAGGGCTGTAAACACCTGACTATTACTGGGTGCCTGAATGGCAGCCTATTGCCTATATAGTCCACCACCTTCAACCAGTACCCATAGGGCTCTGGTCAAAAGTAGTGTACTATATAGGGATAGTGTGCGATTTTGAACACACCCTGGGTGTCTGAAACACTGTGTTCCAGCAAGATGGTAGTAATATCCTCTGGTGGGAGGTATAGTGAGGAGCAGAGGTCAAACCACATACAGGTTCACATTTTATCTCCCTTTGGGTTCTTTCCATTTCCTTAATGAAAGGTCTCCTCCTGGAGTTTTTATGTAGGTAGCCATTTTTTCATGGTTTTAATACTCTCTTTGCCTGACGACTCATCCTGAATTGAATTCCGCTGCTCTGTCGATTTCCCCATGCATTCATCGTGGAGAAGTATCGCTAGTGGCCGTGGTGTTTGGCCGGAGTGGTATGGATGGGTAGCCTGGCAAATATCGTAGTGGTTCTGATTTCTGCTTCCTGACAACGTGATCTTCATATAAGCGTAGTCGTAGTGAATTCTTGAATCTATTGAAGACCCTCTCTTTAATGTCGTAGTATATTTTATGAATGACATCTTTCCTGCGATGAATACTACAGTATCTATAACCCTTGTAACCCGTGTATTCCTCTCCCGCAGGGCTCACCGTGCTCTCATCAATGTCTGGATTCCCTCTGTGTTTCTGCAAGGACGTGCTTCTAACGCCTACCATGTGTACCAGGTAACACCAGATCCTAGTCTAATAAACAGGTCAAGACATCCTTATTTCTGGTATCACATTTTTGTGTTTGGTTGTTGAATGGAGTAACTAGTAAAGACTAAGACCCAGCATATGCCCTGGCCTCGATAACTGCTTTTTATTGTACCTAGCACGTTGACTAGGCGTGAAACCTCAGGTCTCTCACTGTGTCGCCTTCCTTCCTGTTCTCCCTTGAGGGGGTATGTGTCACTGCCCTGCTCGGTTCCACTCTCCTCTGTCAGGATGAGGAGCCACAGTGTAGCGAGGTGAAACCAGAAATGATGGGACACGACAGGTGACACAACCTCAGCGGAGAGATAGTCGAGCGTGATTGGCTGGCTCCCGGACTGAACTATGTACAAGTCTGCTCTTGTATATCTGCCACTGCAGTGTGGTGCGAAGACATAACACGCACGCCTGGACAGAATAGTAGAGGCCTGGGCAGTGCCTCCAGATGTTAACCCTGATAAGTAGTGACAGGAGGCTGGTATTGGAAAGTAAAAGGTTATGGCTGATAAGACATCAATGATCCGATTGGTACAGAAAGGAATCAGAGGTCATTCAAGGTTTTGCTGGGAAGTTCAGTTGACGGATTTAGCATTGCACTTCTATATTCTAGTTAAATGGTTACGTAAATATTTTTCATTGATTTAATGACACCTGTTTTTACTCGCACTTTGAAACTATTGCTTAGTCTAGCCTCAGACAATGGCTGTATCCTGTATAGGCTTTTGTGCCTTTGTGGTGTGTTCTCAGGGGTCTATTTGTCTTCTAGATCCCTACGGAAACATTACTATTGTTCTTAATAGACTAGATAGATGAGAACGGTTTGCCATTGTTGGCTGTGTGTGAAAGGCACTTTGTATCTTCCTCTCCAAGGCTTAAAAACAGACGTGATGGGTCACTCATGCTAAAACATTGGAGCTGTATGCGGGGTATATGAGAATAGGTATTTCTCATACAGAAGGTGCATACACCTGTTCTTAAATAGCATTTGAAAGAGAGACTACTGGGATTATAGAAATTGAGTTCTAGAATGTGTTAAAAAAATGTAATGTTCCCATTTCCAACCAGCCAACCAGGTGACAGCAACCCTCGGCCATTCATTCCAAACATCCTGTTCCTGTACTGTTCCAATAACAGCAGGGCCTAAAAACCAGCACCACCCAGCAGAACACAACATCAGAATCACACAGCTCCGTTTCACTCTCTGCTGAACTGAAAATGATGAAGAGGGGAGAGAAGATAAATAGAGAGAGAAAAGTGAGAGAGAAATGGGAGCCAGAGAAGCGTGGCATTCTTCTCTGCCACTAGATTACAGGGCATTTATTGAGCAGGCAAATTGCTTGTTCTCCATTCTGTCTTTGCCTTTCTCAAAAGCCACTTTTCTTCTCCGTTTAAAATGACTCAATGTAGACAGAACAAGGCCTGGGATGCCCATAGAGAGAGGGAGGTTGTGACGGTTCTCACTATTATCACTCCTGTTTTGTTCTCCCCAGATGAGCTCTCCGTCTCTCCCCTACTCTCTCCCTCTCTCCCCCCTCCTTTCATGAGACTATAACGGCAGTTGGAAATTATTGTTGCACTCTCATACGATACCAACAAGAAGTTATTATAGAAATGTGTCGTGGAAAAAATAAGAAAAATGGCTTTTCTCTTCTCCCTCAGAGTAACAAGTAAAATAATAACAGAACTGAAGAGCCCTTCATTTGCCAGGTGGAGATGACGGATGCACTTTGGCATGTTGTGGTGATAACATTCCTTCCCTCCAAACGTCTCTTGACAGAACCAACATATCAAATCCACTTACATTCCCAGCGTAGCTAAAATAAATATATATATCTTCTAGAGTAGACTAATTGCTTAAAGGAAAGTAAAAGCAATGTTATGAATCATGGGAAAACTCTTTGCTTAGTTGAGCACACACACTGTACACAGATTTATTTGACCTCTTGTGTGCTGATGCCAAGTGAAGCCCTGTACTCAAGATGAGCCCCGGCACACAGAATGTACTGTTTAAAAAAAAAAAAAATTTAAATGAGTGATTCCCTTTGATCAGTAAAAAGAAACTGAGCCAATTGCTTCCACACAGTCAGGCCTGCTGAAAACTTTCCCATATTTTTACAACACTAATGAGATTTGATAACTGCTTCTCTCTCTCTCTCTCTCTCTCTCTCTCTCTCTCGCTCGCTCTCTCATTTTCAATTCCAAATATTCCGGGATACCTGAGACTACTGTAGTTTCTCAGAGGAAAGCTGAGTGTGTGTGAGGGTGATTTGAAAGCGAGTCACAGACACACTAATCGAGCATTCAATAGGCATTATATAAGCTACCTTTGGCTTCCTGTTGGAGCCAAGCCCTTGAACATGCACATACTCGAAATAGAAATCAGCTATAACAATGAATAATTGAGTCGTCCTCGTTGACATGCTTCCAACGTGTGCTGTTCCCATCACATAGATCCCATAGGTCCCATTCCCCAGAGGTGCACTGTGGGAAAAGTGCTAATGATGATAATCTCTATATTGCATGCAGTTGACTTCACAACGCGCTGAGAGGATTCATACAATGGAGTGGTGGACAGTTTACGTAGTTCAGTGCAAACTCTTTGTGTATGTGCGTGTTTCTTTTGCAAAAGCCTGAGACTGCATCTCATTGGCTTCTTTGCCTATGCAAATGAGGGATATCATATCCATAAGTAGACCAGAGCCCATTATTAATCTGATTCCTAATTGAGATGATGATCAAGACTGTAAAGATGATGGTAAATGGGGGCCCTTGATTATAGTTGTTTGTGGTGAATGTTGATTACTATGATGATCGTTGTTTTTAGTTGCATCGATTCGTCATAAATTGGATCTCCACTGTAAAAGACAAAGATCGCTTTAGTTAGATTTCCATCTTCAGAAGAGCATGTTAGGCCAGTCAGAGAACTGACAACACGTTGTACGATCTGCAAATATATTTGGAAGGAAATAACCATCAATATACAAAGATAATAACGGCAATTCAGAGAAGATGATGTTAAGGCTGGAAGGTGACAGGAAATTGCCCAACTTTCTCTCTTGGTAATTTAAATCAGAATTGCAGCGGCTCTAGATTGCAGAGCCTTGCTAGGCTGTTTGATCTTTGTCTTGTGAGGGGCTAGTAGTGGAATCTCCAATGCCGTACCTCAGAGTCCGAGTCAAATCAAGCCATTCATTTACTATAGTTCCTGGAAACACTATGGGGCTGTGTCTCTAACCTCCACGTCTCCCATCTAATTCTCTCTCTTTCTCTCTCGTTTAATCCGTTTTCTCATTCCCTCGCTTTGCCACTTCCTGCCATACTCATTAGAGCAATGCTACGAACCCGACTTGTGACTTATTCATTCAGGAGAGAGAGAGGGTGGGGGAGAGGATAAGATGGAAGAAAGAGAGAGAGAGGGTGGGAGAGAGAGAGTAAGACAAAAGTGAGTGAGTATCAGTATTTTCACTGGCGTTTGAAGGCAAAGTTGTCCCTGGCACAAGAGTGACAGTGTTCATCCAGTGACAGCATTCATCTATCTGTCTATCATCACATAGCTCCTTGTTTTATCAGAGCTTGTAACAAAACGCTGTAATCCATCTATGAATGTTATGACAACGAGAAGGTTGTACAGTTTGAATGCAGAATGGCTGATGTTATGCAGAAATTAGCTTGGTAGCTCGGAATGAGCTTGGTTGATTGTAGGCTGCATGTGATGAGGATGCATAGTCAAGTCAAGGTGATCCTAGCTTTCTCCTGCTGCTCTTGAACAAACTATGTGCTGTAATCATAAAACTGTTTACCATTATGGTAGATTTACCTCAGGTTCTTCCAGAGGTAAACATATTCAAGTACTTAATCTGTACCACTGATAATAAACAACAACATGTTGCTCTCCAATCATTAGTCAACAACATCACTGTTCATTTAGCGACCTCCAAATCCTCTTCTCTGGATGGAAAGGAGAAATGTGAGGTACATTGTAGGAGTGGCTTTTACAAGTGACCTTCCTAGTGTTTTAGAAGTTCACAGCCCAATCATAAACAATCCTTCGCTTCCTGGGGAGAGCAGGAGTGTGTGGCGGGGTGAGATGGACTTTAGTGCACAGATAAACATCTCACATTTTATCGGTCTACCTGGAGTATTAATACATGGGTGATGTAGTTCTCAGTGTTCTGTAACTCTGTTAATGTTCCAGAACTCAAACTTCAAGGGTATAATTTGATACCCTTGAAGACCCTTGCTGCCCTCAACTTTGAAGGGTATATGACTGAGAACTTAATTTGGCTAGTGAATATTGATGTCTACAAATGATGCGACAAAAGTAATCCATACTAATCTACTCACATCATATGTCAAAGTATTTGAGTTGTACTTCTAATCTTGCAAAAACAAAATGTCTGTCTGTCTGTCTGTCTGTGCGTGCGTGCGTGCGTACAACCTTCTCTCCCATCAGTTGTGTAAAGCAGGATTTGTGTAGGCATGTTCGATCTCGTTAAGGTCAAGTCTGGCTCGTAGGTCAGAGTATTGTACATGTACCAAGGATGTAATTTAGAGTTATGTGTCAACTACATTTATGTGTTGTACGCATGAAGATGAAATATTTATCCACTCCAGAGAGCCAGAGGTTAGAGCGTGCACTAATGACGGTGTGTGTGTGTAGCTAACTGCTTTGTCACTCATGATGTTACAGCAGGCCTCACAGTGATTTTATGTTTGAATAGTATGTATATTAATGAATCACAAACCAGTGGGTCATTTTGCAAACTCATTCAGCAGGATGACTAGATAGATTATGGTTTGAGAATGATGAGAGATGATACTATGTTCACATTTAAAAAATGTCTATTGCTAGTAGAGGTTGACCGATTATGACTTTTAAATGCCGATATCGATTATTGGAGGACAAAAAAGCAGATGCCGATTTTTAAAATGTATTTGTAATAATGACAATTACAACAATACTGAATGAACACTTATTCTAACTTAAAATAATACATCAATAAAATCAATTTAGTCTCAAATAAATAATGAAACATGTTCAATTTGGTTTAAATAATGCAAAAACAAAGTGTTGGAGAAGAAAGTAAAAGTGCAATATGTGCCATGTAAGAAAGCTACAGTTTAAGTTCCTTGCTCAGAACATGAGAAAGCTATGATGAAAGCTGGTATGAAAGCTGGTGGTTCCTTTTAACATGAGTCTTCAATATTCCCAGGTAAGAAGCTTTAGGTTGTAGTTATTATAGGGCTCTCTATACCATTTGTATTTCATATACCTTTGACTATTGGATGTTCTTATGGGCATTTTAGTATTGCCAGTTTAACAGTATAGCTTCCGTCCCTCTCCTCGCCTGGGCTCGAACCAGGAACACATCGACAATAGCCACCCTTGAAGCAGCGTTGCCCATGCAGAGCAAGGGGAATAACTACTCCAAGTCTCAGAGCGAGTGACGATTTGAAATGCTATTAGCGCGCACCCCGCTAACTAGCTAGCCATTTCACATCGGTTACATGAGCATAATCTCAGGAGTTGATAGACTTGAAGTCATAAACAGCAGAGCTGCTGGCAAAACGCACTAAAGTGCTGTTTTAATGAATGCTTACGAGCCTGCTGGTGCCTACCATCGCTCAGTCAGACTGCTCTATCAAATCATAGACTTAATTATAACATAATAACACACAGAAATGCGAGGTCATTAATATGGTCGAATCCGGAAACTATCATCTCGAAAACAAGACTTTATTCTTTCAGTGAAATACAGAACCGTTCCGTATTTTATCTAACGGGTGGCATCCATTAGTCTAAATATTGCTGTTACATTGCACAACCTTCAATGTTATGTCATAATTATGTAAAATTCTGGCAAATTAGTTCGCAATGAGCCAGGCGGCCCAAACTGTTGCATATACCCTGACTCTGCGTGCAATGAACGCAAGAGAAGTGACACAATTTCACCTGGTTAATATTGCCTGCTAACCTGGATTTCTTTTAGCTAATAATGCAGGTTTAAAAATATATACTTCTGCGTGTTGATTTTTAAAAAGGCATTGATGTTTATGGTTAGGTACACATTGGAGGAATGACAGTCCTTTTTTGCGAATGCGCACCGCATCGATTATATGCAACACAGGACACGCTAGATAAACTAGTAATATCATCAACCATGTGTAGTTATACCTAGTGATTATGATTGATTAAGTTTAATGCTAGCTAGCAACTTACCTTGGCTTCTTACTGCATTCGCGTAACAGGCCGGCTCCTCGTGAGGCAGGTGGACTAGTTAACCGTAAGTCTGCCAGATTGAATCCCTGAGCTGACAAGGTAAACATCTGTCATTCTGCCCCTGAACAAGGCAGTTAACCCACCGTTCCTAGGCCGTTATTGAACATAAGAATGTGTTCTTAACTGACTTGCCTACTTAAATAAAGATTAAATAAATAAAAATAAATAAAATCTGCAAAATCGGCGTCCAAAATTACCGATTTCCGATTGTTATGAAAACTTGAAATCGGCCCTAATTAAATCGGCCATTCCAATTAATCGGTTGACCTCTAATTGCTGGTATTATTAGTCACCTCTGTTATTATGATGATTGTGGTAAGGATACTAGTTCATGGCAAGAGGCTATTTTACTTACACAGATTCAATGACACTGGGAAGGGTATCGCTTCCTCCCTCCAACACACACACACACAGAGAGAGTGTACAGCTGATAAATCTTCTGCTGAATATTTTTAATGGAAAATTTCTCTCCTTATACGCTCTTATCACTCCTCCTTTTCTGTAGTCCTCCAAATGGATTATATTTTCTGCCTAATTTGGCAAATGTTGTGTCCCAGAGTGGACAGAGAAATAAAGAGCGAGAGATGGAGGGTAGGAACGAGGGAGGGATGACATAAGCACTACTGTTCCGCTGCATGTACTCTGCTTCACTATATCGCTGTCTCACACAGCCCTGAACAAACTGTGGTGCTTCAAAATCACCTTTTATTGTCATTTGCACAAGTACAGTGAAATGCCTTTCTGGCCAGCTCTTTCCCAACAATGCAGTAATAAATATCAGCAGTAAACATATTATACTATAAAATAAAGTAAAGTAGAACAGAAACATAGGAGAAATAGAACATGAGTACCATATTTAAAATGTGTGGTGGGGTTAGAGGGGTAAGGTGACTTGGCATCAGGATGTATGATAAACAGTGTAGCTGCAGCGTGATGCGTGACGCACATGATGATTGTGTGTCCGTTATTTAAAGGGAGAGATCAAGCTGATCCTAACTGTTTCAGGCTGATTTCCA
The DNA here is from genome assembly GCF_018296145.1 of Oncorhynchus tshawytscha. NCBI lineage: Eukaryota > Metazoa > Chordata > Actinopteri > Salmoniformes > Salmonidae > Oncorhynchus > Oncorhynchus tshawytscha. The sequence goes on from NC_056453.1 coordinate 21,743,175, forward strand.
TTTTGCCCTGTTTATCAAAAGTGTTGGAAAAACATGTCAATAATCAACTGACTGGCTGGTTTCCGCTCAGGTTATGTCACTGCGACCTTAAATGTCCTAAATGATGTCATCACTGCCCTTGATTCTAAGCAATGTTGTGCTGCTATTTTTATTGACTTGGCCTAAGCTTTTGATACGGTAGACCATTCCATTCTTGTGGTTCGTCTAAGGAGAATTGGTGTATCTGATGGGTCTTTGACCTGGTTTGCTAACTACCTCAAAGAGTGCAGTGTATAAAGTCAGAACATCTGCTGTCTCAGCCACAGCCTGTCATCCAGAGTGTACCCCACGGCTTGAGCCTAGGCCTCACGCTCTTCTCAATTTACATCAACAACACAGCTCAGGCAGTAGGAAGCTCTCTCATCCATTTATATGCAGATGATACAGTCTGGCCCCTCCCCGGATGTTGTGCTAAATGCTCTACAACAAAGCTTTCTTAGTGTCCAACAAGCTTTCTCTTCCCCTAACTTTGTTCTGAATACCTCTAAATTAAAGGACATGTAGTTCGGTAAGAAGAATGCCCCCTACCTCTGAGGGTTTATAGCTTGAGGTAGTCACCTCATACAAGTACTTGGGACGATGGCTAGACAGTACACTGTCCTTCTCTCAGCACATATCTAAGGTTAAATCTAGACTTGGTTTCCTTTATCATAATCGCTCCTCTTTCACCCCAGGACCATCCTACCCATGCTAGTTTACTCGACGCAAGACCCACTGGTTGATGCTTATTTATAAAAACCCTCTTAGGCCTCACTCCCCCCTACCCCCTATCTGAGATATCTACTGCAGCCCTCATCCTTCACGTACAACACCCGTTCTGCCAGTCACGTTCTGTTAAAGGTCTGTTCAGTTCGCTGCGACTGGAACGATCCGCAATATTTTGTTGTTGTTGAGCTGGACAGTTTCATCTCCATGTCTTCATTTAAAGACTCCATTATGGACACTCTTACTGACAGTTGTGGCTGCTTCACGTGATGTATTGTAGTCTCTACCGTCTTGACCTTTGTGCCGTTGTCTGTGCCCAATAATGTTTGTACCCTGTTTGTGCTGCTACCATGTCGTGTTGCTACTGTGTTGTTGTCATGTGTTGCTGCCATGCTGTGTTGTTGTCTTAGGTCTCTCTTTATGTGGTGTTATGGTGTCTCTTGTCATAATGTGTTTTGTCCTACTTTTTTCCCCTTTTAAACCCAGCTCCCGTCTCAGCAGGAGGCTTTTTGCCTCTTCTTGGTAGGATGCCATTGTAAAAGGATTTTGTTCTTAATTGACTTGCCTAGTTAAATAAAGGTGAAATTTAAAAAAAATGGTTTGCAAGTGTGCGTGTGTAGAGTCAGTAGGAATGTGTGTTAGCAATGTAAGTGTGTGTGTGTGTAGGAGTCTGTGTGAGTGATTGTGTGGAGTCCTCTACATAGTCAGTGCAAAAATCAAAATAACTTTGCATTAGTCTAGATTAATGATCAAGGTTGTTTTTCACATTCATATTTCATATCTCCATATTATCCTTCTCTCTGGGCTTTGTTGTAACTTCATGTTTACTTTCATGGCTGAGGCTCAAGTATAACAGGCCACTGTTACTACGGGCCAACTACTGTAGGTGACCTGACCAGGAAAAGTCTGGCACCTAGAAGTTCGAGGCAGGTGATGAATATAGCTGAATCTCCTTTAAATCAAGGACAAGATCATATGAGCAATATAACTTATAATACAGCCTTCTTTCAAAGTGGCTTAGCTGGAGAACAGAATGTTCCAAATATCATTTATTTCTATGGTTTCAATGCTATTGTTAGAGATGAGCACACAAACCGTACAACATCGGTCCACCTAATAGTGCTTCTAATTTAACTCATTATGGTGAAACTAACATCCCCACTGCCTGGGCGTCCTGATCCTTTGTCTGCCATTTTGTGCGGTCTGTACGGTAGTTGCGGTGTTTTCCCATTATGAGGTGAGCGGGAGTCCTGATCCTTTGTCTGCCATTTTGTGCCGTCTGTACGGTAGTTGCAGCGTTTTCCCATTATGAGGTGAGCAAGAGGGCTCTTAGTGGTTTCCTCAGAAGATGGAAGAGGTGAGCCCAGTGCTTTTACCACAGCTGGTAACCTACAATTACCCTGCCTGTCAGAAGAGTGTCGGCTATGCTATCAGACCAGACCGTATCTCATAGTTACGTACTTCAGAGCGAGAGAGAGAGGGAACTGGGTGGCTAGACAAAAGTACAAACGGACATGATGTAGCAAATGTACTAGATAATCCAATAGATATATAAACAATAGATGAGCTGGCTGAAGAATATATTACACATTACACAGATGGGACCAGGCTACAAGAGTAAAGGGTGTGCTTCTAACACTGTGGCTGATTGAAGTATAAAATGAGTCATACTGTGCATGTTGTTCATCTACATGTTGTTCAGAGAGGTTTTTTGGGCATGTCTCTCAAGATTTTGCAAACCATTTACATTATTGAATGAAAAGTGCTAATTTTCAGATTGCCCAGAATCATCTCATCATGGGTGTCTGCTTAAGTGAGCGAAGCACCTCGGATCCCCTCTAAAACGTCTGTCTGCCTGCCTGCCTGCCTGCTTGCTTGCCTACCTCCCTGCCTGCCTGCCTACCTCCCTGCCTGCCTGCGCTCCTTTCAATGAACTGATCTGTCTCTGTCTGTCTGTCTTTGCCTCCCTCCTTTTGATGAACTGATCTGTCTCTGTCTGTCTTTGTCTCCCTCCTTTTGATGAACTGATCTGTCTCTGTCTGTCTGTCTGACTTTGTCTCCCTCCTTTTGATGAACTGATCTGTCTGTCTTTGCCTCCCTCCCTTTGATGAACTGATCTGTCTGTCTTTGCCTCCCTCCCTTTGATGAACTGATCTGTCTCTGTCAGGCAGTGCAATAATGAGCAGTTGTAAATGCCACTGTTGTTGTTGTAAATGACAGACTGGGAGAGGAAATGCTATCTGGCTGTTGATGAATCACTCGCTGCTCCTTTCAATAGCCTTGTTAGTCTACAATAATACATGAACTGCCTGTTCAGGCTATATCAAAGAGATGGTGAGAACACAAGTAAAATAGTGCTAACTTGCAGTTATCTATCTTCTTGTGTTGAAGGGTAAAGCTTTGAATTTGATTTGACCCCCTACATTTATGTTGTTTTAATGCTTCTCTTCTCTGTACCAGGGGCTCTGTACTGGGGCCTGCAACCATTGAAGACAATTGAGCTGAGAAAATGGATTTATTTTGACTGAAAGATTAGTCAACAATATTCTAGAAAGTTTCAGAAACACTGTTTAAATGTATTTTTACTCTCCATATATACAACAACAAAAAACATGTCACCATAATTTGTACACAATTTTATAACAGTTTGAAATTCATTCATGACCATGTATTTTGTGAATTGTAAGCTTGTTACTTTCGCTGTACAAAAAACTCTGACTAGTTCAAATATAACATAATCAGAATAGAATAGTTTGGACCTGACCCAGAGCTAGCTGAGCCTAGGCCACGGATGTGTCACATTTGATGATCTTTCTATTGAATACAAAGAGATGTTTTTTTTAATGCAGAACGTAAGTGTTGGATTTTCGCAAATATTTTTGTGAAAGATTATGAAATAATTCATTTGCTATTACTGAGGAGGAAACAATAGCTGCTCTGTGGATGATGTTGCCTTAAATGCGTATGGTAATGAGCAAGCCCAACGTGGATGTCTGTGTGTGTATAGTGTGTCTGTATATGTGTGATTGCACATGTGTGTGTGTGTATACAGTGATCCTGTGCATGTATGAATGCCAATCAAATCACACTTTATTTGCCACATGCGCTGAATACTTGCTGAACAAGTGAAATACTTACTTACCAGCCCTTAACCAACAGTACGTTTCAAGAAGAAGAAAATATTTACCAAGTAGACTGAAATAAAAAGGAACACAACAAGAATAACGAGGCCATATACAGGGGGCACCGGTACCGAGTCAGTGTGCAGGGGTACAGGCTAGTTGAGGTAATCTGTACATGTAAGTGGGGGCAAAGTGGCTATGCATAGATAATAAAAAAACAGCGAGTAGCAGCAGTGTACAAGAGGGAGGTCACGTGTCAATGTAAATTGTCCGGTGGCGATTTTTATGAATTGTTCATCAGTCTAATGGCTTGGGGGTAGAAGCTGTTGAGGAGCCTTTTGGTCCTAGACTTGGCGCTCCGGTACCTGCTTGCTGTGCGGTAGCAGAGAAAACAGTCTATAACTTGGGTGACTGGAGTCTTTGACAATGTTATGGGCTTTCCTCTGACACCGCCTATTATATAGGTCCTGGATGGCAGGAAACTTGGCCCCAGTGATGTACTGGGCCGTACACACTACCCTCTGTAGCGCCTTACTGTCGGATGCAGAGCAGTTGCCATACCAGGCGGTGATGCAACCGGTCAGGATGCTCTCGATGGTGCAGCTGTAGAACCTTTTGAGGATGTGGGGGCCAATACCAAATCTTTTCAGTCTCCTGAGGGGGAATAGGTATTGTCATGCCCTCTTCACAACTGTCTTGGTGTGTTTGGAACATGATAGTTTGTTGGTGATGTGGACACCAAGGACTTGAAACTCTCGACCCGCTCCACTTTGCATGTGCATGAATACAGTGCGTGTGTGTGTGTATGAGTGAGAGAGAATACATTGTGTTTTTGTGTTGTGTGTGTGCGCACACACGACTACTGTGTGTGAGTGTGCCAGGGGGCAGTTTTCCAAGAGTACTGGTCTTATTGTGCGGTGTGAGGACTTTAATGTTGGCGCAGGTTGGCCAGCCCTCCCCAGGGCCTCAGTGTCCACCCATTTGCCCTGTTTCATCCTAACGCTTTGATCACAGACACGAACACACATACACACGCATGCCACACACACACACACACACACACACACACACACACTTGAAAACTACAATTACGACAAACAACAGGTTCATCTAAGCTTCAGGCTGTTTAAAATGCTGCCTTTGTTGTTTTCTCTTCATTTCTCTTTGCTCTACAGCATGTCCCTCACCTTCTCCATACTTTCCGGAGAAAGGTTTTCAAAAAGTTCACAGAAAGTACTGTACTGTACGAGGAAGTACAGAGGTGATAAAGTGATTGCTTGTCACCTCAGATAGGACAACTGAACCCAAAAAGACAGGACCAGTCTGTGCCTCTATAGCTTTGGGATGGGAAGTCTGTTAATTCTAGCACTACGTTGCTCCACCGTTGTGACACTGTTCTCCAGCTAGGCTTGAGGGAGAGACTATGACGCGTGAAAATGGCATCTCTGTTCTATCCTCGTCTTTCCTTTCCTCCATTTGAAAATAACATCTCTCGCTCTCCCTCCTCGAGTTGTAATTGCCCCTCTTATCCTCCCTTCACAATCCCCAGTGTCTGCCTGCCACAGACCATCAGCAGCTGAACAAAGGAATCCAACGCTCTCCTTTAATGATGCATGAAAATAGCAGTGCACAGGCAGAGAGTGGCCTACTATGTTTTACTGCCATATTGAGAATAGATAGCCTTATTGAGACATTATGGTTGGCTAATTTCCTCGTCTGTAGACTGTGAGCGGTTTTGTAAGAGCAGTATTTGTACCACAGGTATTCTGATTGTGTCGTTGTTTGTGTTGTTGTTGTTTGTGTCTTACCTGTTCCGTAGGTGTACATCCGTATCCTAGACAACGAGTGGAATGTCTACAGACGCTACACGGAATTCCGGACGCTCCACAACCACTTACGCTCACAATTCCCGCAAGTCGGCACCTTCAACTTCCCACCCAAGAAAGCCATAGGGAACAAGGTACGTACGGTCGGGGAAATGGTTGCCTTTTTGATGTACTGTTGGTCACCCTCCTTCAATGTTGTTTTAAATGACCTGTCGTCAAATGTATTGAATGTAAATGCATTGTTAAGTCATATATTGTGGTCACTTGTCCATCACTTGAATTGACAGGCTTGGATGTTAGTTACAGTAGCCCCGGGGCAACATTACCTCCCGCTCTCTCCTTCCTCCCTCTCCTTTCAGTTCCAGAGGGAAGGAGTCTGTTTAAGTCTCTGAGTAGAGTTGAGGGGGCTGTGAGTGCTTTTGTTACAGAAGTTGTAGAGTAACTTTGACATGGAAACACAAAGGAGTGCACTAGGCCTGGGGGCAGAGTTTAAAACTAGATAGTGTGAGAGGGTGTTTGGAGCTGACAGTAAAGACGTAGGGACAGAGGGTTCATATAGAGACAGGATTGCGTTGGTAATTGAGTGTGTGTGTGCGCATATGGGTAGGTGAGTGTGTGTGTGTGTGTGTGTGTACATGGGTAGCTGTGCGTAAGCATTTGTGTGTGTCTGTGTGTGTAATCAGTGAACCTGCTTACCTGGAGTATGGGCTGTCATGTCACTTTTAATCTCATCATTGTTTCCTCTGATTCTCTCTCCTTCCCTCCCTCTATCCTCTCAGAAGGAACACTTTGTACAGACAAGGCTTAGTTCTTCTCCCTCAGGTGAAGCGCTGGCAAAAAGCCTCCCCCTCTGTCTATCTGATCTCCTCTGACAGAGATGCTGTTATGGAGATGTGTTGTTTAACAGCACTGTAGTCAAACAGATAAACTGTTCTCTTTATTTCACTCACTGGGGACGTACAATATGTTCAGTTTGCTCTCTCTTCATTCAACACAGCATCGTTGCAGCTCGGAAATCTGGAATATCTCCACTGTATATATTTTTATTTATTTATTTTATTTCACCTTTATTTAACCAGGTAGGCCAGTTGAGAACAAGTTCTCATTTGCAACTGCGACCTGGCCAAGATAAAGCATAGCAGTGTGAACAGACAACACAGAGTTACACATGGAGTAAACAATTAACAAGTCAATAACACAGTAGAAAAAAAAGTGGAGTCTATATACATTGTGTGCAAAAGGCATGAGGAGGTAGGCGAATAATTACAATTTTGCAGATTAACACTGGAGTGATAAATGATCAGATGGTCATGTACAGGTAGAGATATTGGTGTGCAAAAGAGCAGAAAAGAAAAGTAAATAAATAAAAACAGTATGGGGATGAGGTAGGTAAAAATGGGTGGGCTATTTACCGATAGACTATGTACAGCTGCAGCGATCGGTTAGCTGCTCAGATAGCAGATGTTTGAAGTTGGTGAGGGAGATAAAAGTCTCCAACTTCAGCGATTTTTGCAATTCGTTCCAGTCACAGGCAGCAGAGAACTGGAACGAAAGGCGGCCAAATGAGGTGTTGGCTTTAGGGATGATCAGTGAGATACACCTGCTGGAGCGCGTGCTACGTATGGGTGTTGCCATCGTGACCAGTGAACTGAGATAAGGCGGAGCTTTACCTAGCATGGACTTGTAGATGACCTGGAGCCAGTGGGTCTGGCGACGAATATGTAGCGACGGCCAGCCGACTAGAGCATACAAGTCGCAGTGGTGGGTGGTATAAGGTGCTTTAGTGACAAAACGGATGGCACTGTGATAAACTGCATCCAGTTTGCTGAGTAGAGTGTTGGAAGCAATTTTGTAGATGACATCGCCGAAGTCGAGGATCGGTAGGATAGTCAGTTTTACTAGGGTAAGTTTGGCGGCGTGAGTGAATGAGGCTTTGTTGCGGAATAGAAAGCCGACTCTTGATTTGATTTTCGATTGGAGATGTTTGATATGAGTCTGTATATATTCTAAAGGTAGACGCTGGGGATTACATGTTGGAGAGATGTATAGCTAATCTTATGGATGTATAGCTAATCTTATAGATGTATAGCTAATCTTATAGATGTATAGCTAATCTTATGGATGTATAGCTAATCTTATGGATGTATAGCTAATCTTATAGATGTATAGCTAATCTTATGGATGTATAGCTAATCTTGTCAGTTGGCTACAGCATGGGACCGTATATGAAGGGAGCTAATTCTAATAGCCACAATACCCATAGGATGTATCTCAAATCAAATCAATCCAATTTTATTTGTCACATACACATGGTTAGCAGATGTTAATGCGAGTGTAGCGAAATGCTTGTGCTTCTAGTTCCGACAATGCATTAATACCAACAAGTAATCTAGCTAACAATTCAAAAACTACTACCTTATAGACACAAGTGTAAGGGGATAAAGAATATGTACATAAAGATATATGAATGAGTGATGGTACAGAGCGGCATAGGCAAGATACAGTAGATGGTATTGAGTACAGTATATACATATGAGATGAGTGTGTAAACAAAGTGGCATAGTTAAAGTGGCTAGTGATACATGTATTACATAAAGATGCAGTAGATGATATAGAGTACAGTATATACGTATACATATGAGATGAATAATGTAGGGTATGTAAACATTATATTAGGTAGTATTGTTAAAATTGCAAGTGATATATTTTACATAATTTCCCATCAATTCCCATTATTAAAGTGGCTGGAGTTGAGTCAGTGTGTTGGCAGCAGCCACTCAATGTTAGTGGTGGCTGTTTAACAGTCTGATGGCCTTGAGATAGAAGCTGTTTTTCAGTCTCTCGATCCCAGCTTTGATGCACCTGTACTGACCTCGCCTTCTGGATGATAGCGGGGTGAACAGGCAGTGGCTCGGGTGGTTGTTGTCCTTGATGATATTTATGGCCTTCCTGTGACATCGGGTGGTGTAGGTGTCCTGGAGGGCAGGTAGTTTGCCCCCGGTGATGCGTTGTGCAGATCTCACTACCCTCTGGAGAGCCTTACGGTTGTGGGCAGAGCAGTTGCCGTACCAGGCGGTGATACAGCCCGACAGGATGCTCTCGATTGTGCATCTGTAGAAGTTTGTGAGTGCTTTTGGTGACAAGCCGAATTTCTTCAGCCTCCTGAGGTTGAAGAGGCGCTGCTGCACCTTCTTCACGATGCTGTCTGTGTGAGTGGACCAATTCAGTTTGTCTGTGATGTGTACGCCGAGGAACTTAAAACTTACTACCCTCTCCACTACTGTTCCATCGATGTGGATAGGGGGGTGTTCCCTCTGCTGTTTCCTGAAGTCCATAATCATCTCCTTAGTTTTGTTGACGTTGAGTGTGAGGTTGTTTTCCTGACACCACACTCCGAGGGCCCTCACCTCCTCCCTGTAGGCCGTCTCGTCGTTGTTGGTAATCAGGCCTACCACTGTCGTGTCGTCCGCAAACTTGATGATTGAGTTGGAGGCGTGCGTGGCCACACAGTCGTGGGTGAACAGGGAGTACAGGAGAGGGCTCAGAACGCACCCTTGTGGGGCCCCAGTGTTGAGGATCAGCGGGGTGGAGATGTTGTTGCCTACCCTCACCACCTGGGGGCGGCCCGTCAGGAAGTCCAGTACCCAGTTGCACAGGGCGGGGTCGAGACCCAGGGTCTCGAGCTTGATGACGAGCTTGGAGGGTACTATGGTGTTAAATGCCGAGCTGTAGTTGATGAACAGCATGCTCACATAGGTATTCCTCTTGTCCAGATGGGTTAGGGCAGTGTGCAGTGTGGTTGAGATTGCATCGTCTGTGGACCTATTTGGGCGGTAAGCAAATTGGAGTGGGTCTAGGGTGTCAGGTAGGGTGGAGGTGATATGGTCCTTGACTAGTCTCTCAAAGCACTTCATGATGACGGTAGTCGTTTAGCTCAGTTACCTTAGCTTTCTTGGGAACAGGAACAATGGTGGCCCTCTTGAAGCATGTGGGAACAACAGACTGGGATAGGGATTGATTGAATATGTCCGTAAACACACCGGCCAGCTGATCTGCGCATGCTCTGAGGGCGCGGCTGGGGATGCCGTCTGGGCCTGCAGCCTTTCGAGGGTTAACACGTTTAAATGTTTTCCTCACGTCGGCTGCAGTGAAGGAGAGTCCGCATGTTTTGGTTGCGGGCCGTGTCAGTGGCGTATTGTCCTCAAAGTGGGCAAAAAAGTTACTTAGTCTGCCTGGGAGCAAGACATCCTGGTCCGTGACGGGGCTGGTTTTCTTTTTATAATCCGTGATTGACTGTAGACCCTGCCACATACCTCTTGTGTCTGAGCCGTTGAATTGAGATTCTACTTTGTCTCTATACTGACGCTTAGCTTGTTTGATTGCCTTGCGGAGGGAATAGCTACACTGTTTGTATTCGGTCATGTTTCCGGTCACCTTGCCCTGATTAAAAGCAGAGGTTCACGCTTTCAGTTTCACGCGAATGCTGCCATCAATCCACGGTTTCTGGTTTGGGAATGTTTTAATCGTTGCTATGGGAACGACATCTTCAACGCACGTTCTAATGAACTGCGTTAGCTTGCAGGATCGGGTGTACAGAATGGAATACAGGTAGTGTTGTGTGATGACATTTTAATACATCTCAGTTTTGTGATGTCAAGCACCATAACTACCAGTGTATGTAAGAATCACAGCTCAATGTATTACCACGGCAACATTATCTGAGCAGTACTCGGCCTCCTGCTGTCGCTGAGAATCTCCTAACTGCATTGACATAGCATCACACACACACACACACACACACACACACACACACACACACACACACCTGCTACTGACAGCCCCAAAACAGCTGATTTGTCAAGGGCTCGGCTGGCAAAACACGCTAAATGTTCCCGAGCGCACCTGTCACATCCGTCCTGATGGACACCATTGCCATGCCTGCGGAAGGAAGAATGATGACATCAAAGGCTGCGACTGTCTGTCTGCTCTGCTCTGCACCCGCTTCCCAGAGTTCAACTGTCAGGGTTTCTCATCTCAGATTCACAGAGAATTCTTATTGCTTTGATGGAGGTTTTTCCTGTCTCTCTAGTTCTCTGTCTCTCTCTGCGTCTTTCCTACCCATGTTCCTTTCATTTGGATCAAATCAGTCAATTTTCAATTGCTGCTTTCCTCTTCCTCCCCTGCTGGGCTGCTTTGTAGAGGCAGTGTTAGGGGGTTCCACCAAATCAGAGCGCTGTTAGAGACTACGGAACTGTGTACTGTCCTACTCTCATCATTTTTTAAACAATATTTGATCTTTCTGATAACAAGATCGTTATGATCTGTAATATCACAGTACTTGGAGGGCTGTTAAAGTCAGGGCTGGCGTTTCACCTTGAGCGACAGAACAGGAGAGCTAAGTGAATAATTAACCAGTAAACGTGGAATCATTTATGAATCTTGTATGTGGTCTTCACATGTAACATTCAATATGCATGTCTAATGCCTTTAATGATGGCAAAGAGACATTGTGGAGGTCTTGTAGGAACATTCCTGAGTTACTTGTGATCTTTTATGCATCAGTTGCACGGCGGTTTGTGTGTATAAATGTTTTCATAGGAGCGGCCATTGAGGAGTTTCTTTGCGTGCCATAATCATAAGTCAATGTGGCGGCCTGATTTCTGATCTACAGTATCTCGCTGATGTTTTTGTATTTTAGTCTACACTTCCTGTTTGTGACATTAGTTTACAAAACAAGGTTAACTATCTTTACAGTTGGCATCTCTTTGTTTATATTATGTATCTTCCAAGCTAAATGGCGTGTTTGTGTCATGGCTTGATTGTTGTACCCCTACGGACGATACGTTTCTATTCGCTAAACCCGTCACAAGCTTTGCATTTGAGTTCCATTGCAAACAACTCCTTTGAACCTCACAAATCTGTTCATGCCCTACCCATGATCCTTTGCTGGAGTTGTGTTGGCCTACTTTGAGCTCTCGTCGCTTTGCTTCCTTCCTCTGTCAGGACTACTCACGTCTGTATCACCGCTCTGAATGGGCATGGCCGTGCTTTTGGGTTGCTAGACGTTCTTGTTATATGCCCACCTATCCTCCCCTACCAACCTCCCTCCTATCGTTTCTGTTTTAAGAAACCTACTGTCTTAATCTGTGATTGAAATCGTGAGCCTGTCACAAATTTCCAATGAGATATTTGTGTCTATTTTACAATAATCTGTGATACTGAGTTGCTCATACTGTTCCCTCTGATCTTGAGATTTGTCCTCTGTCTCACTTTGACTGTGTAGTTCACTTGTGTCGCCATCCTCTCAATGTCTGTACACACATGTGGATAGACATGCCCATTGTGTATCTGTCTGAGTTGCCTTGTAAATTGATGTAACAGGCCTCATAGCGCACAGGTGTAGCCAGTGGCGATCCTATCTATAGCAATATCTCCCTGTGTCTGTGCCTTCAGTGTTGTGTTGATATCCATGTCTACCCGAGTGTGTCCCTGTCTTATAGTGAGTTAAATCACAGTAACATGCCTCATATACAGTAGCAGACAGGTGAACGCTGGTGGGATAAGAATAGTTCATGTCTTTATATGTGTACATATAAACATACACCTCCATAGTGTCATCTCTGTGTTGATGTGTATGTGTGGGGAGTGTATGAGTCCCTGTCGTATAGTGAGATGTACTATACTAAAATGAGTCATCTGGAACAGACAGGTTAGAGACGGTGGCAAACAAAGAACAAACTATCTGTGTCTCTACGCTACTGTCATACACGTGTGTGCGTCCGTCCGTCCGTCAGTCAGTGGGCTGTAGCAGGTTTGCCTTGAAACAGCAGGCGAGGATGGTAGCTATAAGTAGAGCTGTACAACAAAATCGTCAGTGTTCGTATCCAAGGTGTAAGCAGTTTTGATGTTGATGTGGCATTACTTTGTGTAACTGAAGACCAGCTGTTCATATCTTTTAATATACTCTTCAATCGGGGTGTTGCCTGTGTTTGTTTTACTAACCAGAGTTGAGTGTGATGATGTCACTCAATGTAGAGTAAAACACTCAAAAACATTTAAAACCATGCCCATTACTATCATATTTACCAGCATGCACTACTGCAGGTGAATACAACTCAGGAGTTTCAGACCACTGTCTTTGAGAGAAACTAGGCCATCAAAGTAACGCCTTATGATAGATATATATACAGTACCAGTCAAAAGTTTGGACACCTACTCATTCAATGGTTTTTCTTTATTTTTACTATTTTCAAACTACAATATCACATATGGAATCATGTAGTAACCAAAAAAAGTGTTAAAATCAAAATAGGGGCCTCCCGGGTGGCTCAGTGGTCTAAGGCACTGCATGGCAGTGCTAGCTGTGCCACCAGAGACTCTGGGTTTGAGCCCAGGCTCTGTCGCAGCCGGCCGCGACCGGGAGGTCCATGGGGCGACGCACAATTTTGTGTGTTTTTTCATGTTATTTGTAACTGATTTTGTATACAATGTTTCTGCCACCTTGTCTTATGACCGAAAAGAGCTTTTAGATATCAGAACAACGATTACTCACCCCGTACTGGAGGAATACTTTTTCTTTAACGATTTGGACAGGAAGGATTTACTTTAGACGCCCGACAAGGCCCTGATCCCCGTCATTCGCCCGGAGAAAGAGACTAAGATTTTGCCGACGAAGGTCTGGGTGCCTTGTAAGGATCAGATGACGATTGGGTAATCTGCCTTTGCAATCGGTCCTATTAGCCAACGTATAATCATTGGATAATAAAAGAGACGCGCTACGAGCACGTATATCCTCCCAACAGGACATTAAAAACTGTAATATCTTATGTTTCACCGAGTCGGGGCTGAACGACAACATGAATAACATACAGCTGGCAGGTTTCAAGATTTTTCGGCAGGATAGAACAGCGGCCTCGGGTAAGACAAGTGGTGGCTATCTATGTATATCGGTAAACAACCCCTGGTGCACAAAATCTAAGGAAGTCTCAAGGTTATGCTCGCCTGAGGTAGAGTATCTCATGATAAGCTGTAGACCACACTATTTACCAAGAGAGTTTTCATCTATATTCTTCGTAGCTGTCTATTTACCACCACAAACCGATGCTGGCACTAAGACCGTACTCAGTATACGGCCATAAGCAAACAGGAAAACGCTCATTCAGAGGCGGCGCTCCTAGTGGCTGGGGACTTTAATGCAGGGAAACTTAAATCTGTTTTACCTAATTTCTACCAGCATGATAAATGTGCAACCAGAGGGGAAAAAACTCTAGACCACCTTTACTCCACACACAGAGACGCGTACAAAGCTCTCCCTCACCCTCCATTTGGAAAATCTGACCATAACTGTATCCTCCCGATTCCTGCTTACAACCAAAAACTAAAGCAGAAAGTACCAGTGACTCGGTCAATAAGAAAGTGGTCAGATGAAGCAGATGCTAAGCTAAAGGACTGTTTTCCTAGCACAGACTGTTCCAGGATTCTTCCGTTGGCATTGAGGACCACATCAGTCACTGGCTTCATCAATAAGTATGTCGATGACGTCATCCCCACAGTGACTGTACGTACATACCCCAACCATAAGCCATGGATTACAGGCAACATCCGACCAAGCATGCCCCCATTCTCATCGACAAGGCTGTAGTGGAGCAGTTTGAGAGCTTCAAGTTCCTTGGCATCCACTTCACCAACAAACTTACATGGTCCAAGCCCACCAAGACAGCCGTGAAGAGAGCACGACAAAGCCTATTCCCCCTCAGGAGACTGAAAAGATTTGGCATGGGTCCTCAGATCCTCAAAAGGCTCTACAGCTGCACCATCGAGAGCATCCTGACGGGTTGCATCACTGCCTGGGATGGCAACTGCTCGGCGTCCGACCGCAAGGCACTACAGAGGGTGGTGCGTATGGCCCAGTACATCACTGGGGCCAAGCTTCCTGCCATCCAGGACCTCTATACCAGGCGGTTTCAGAGGAAGGCCCTAAAAATTGTCAGAGACTCTAACCACCCTATTCATAGACTGCTCTCTCTGCTACAGCACGTCAAGCGATACTGGAGCGCCAAGTCTAGGTCCAAAAGGCTCCTTAACAGCTTCTACCCCCAAGCCATAAGACTCCTGAACAGCTAATCAAAGGGCTACCCCGACCCCTCTTTTATGCTGCTGCTACTTTATGTTTATTATCTATGCATAGTCACTTTAGCTCTACCTTAATGTACATATTACTTCAATTACCTCGACTAACTGGTGCCCCAGCACATTGACTCTGGACCGGTACCCCCTGTACATAGCCTCGCTATTGTTATTTTACTGCTGCTGGTTAATTATTTGTTTCTTTTATTTTCTATATTTTACTTATTTATTCTTTACTAATTAATTAGCTTTTCTTCAGACTTCTTAAAGCATTGTTGGTGAGCATTTCACTGTAAGGTCTACGTATGCTGCGCATGTGACAGAATTTGATTTACTATATATATATATATAACATGCTTTGTTCTAAATTGTTTTATTTGAATGATAACACAATTACTTAAGCACTCACTCACATTAACTTAAGTGAATGAATGCAACAACCGTGTCTGTCTAACAAACATAGCCATTGGTGGAAACTCTACAATTCACTGGAAAGGCAGACAGCTAGAAAAAGTAGGAGACTGTGTTATGAGAATTGTATCAATGTTCATAAACTTCAATTAATCTACTTAGTCTGCAACCAAGAGTTTGTAACGAGAGCACTCTGAAGTCCATTATACAAAGACATACATCTTATACCTCGCTCCTTACTTACGCACATACATACACACAAACAGTAGGTGAGTTGTATCCTTCTCCAGAGTTCTCACCACTGTGTATCACTACCCAGCCGACAGTTCCATTCCCCTGAGATTAGGGAAACCATGAAAAGTACTCCCTTTCCTATCATAAGTTACTCAGAGTTCTAGCCAGGTTGAGTCAAAGGGTAGAATTATTTAATCAATATCTCTAACATATAAATTATTTTATCAGACTGCTAGAGTAAAATTCTAAAGCGCACCCATCCCTTTAGCGGGATCATTTTCATCAACATCCGCTGAATTGCAGAGCGCCAAATTCAAATTAAATTACCAAAATATTAAATTTTCATGAAATCACAAGTGCAATATAACAAAACACAGCCTAGCTTGTTGTTATTCCACCTGGTTGTCAGATTTCAATACAGCTTTTCGGCAAAAGCATAACAAGCGTAAGAGATGTAAGAACATCTCTCTCAGTAGACAAAACATTACAAACACTAGCAGCCAAGTAGATTGGTCACGAAAGTCAGAAAAACAATAGATTAAATCGCTTACCTTTGATGATCTTCAGATGTTTGCACTCACGAGACTCCCTGTTACACAATAAATGTTCCTTTTGTTCCATGAAGATTATTTTATATCCAAAATACCTCCATTTTTTGGCGCTTTATGTTCAGAAATCCACAGGCTCGAGCGGTCACGACATCGCAGACGAAAATTCCAAATAGTATCCGTAATGTCCACAGAAACATGTCAAACGTTTTTTATAATCAATCCTCAGGTTGTTTTTAAAATATATAATCGATAATATATCAACTGGGACTGTCGCTTTTTCAATAGGAGAGGGAGAAACAATGGCTGCCCCACTCTGTTGTGCAAGCAAAACTCTGCGAACACCCAGCTATCCACTGATGCGATGTTATCTTTCTCGCTCATTTTTCAAAATAAAAGCCTGAAACTATGTCTAAAGACGTTTGACACCTTGTGAAAGCCATAGGAAAAGGAATCTGGTTGATATCCCTTTAAATGGAGGCAATGCATCCAATGGAACAGAGAGCTTTCCTCAGGTTTTCGCCTGCAATATCAGTTCTGTTATCCTCACAGACAATATTTTGAGTGTTTTCTATCCTAATTATATGCATATTCTAGTTTCTGCGCCTGAGAATTCGGCAGTATCAAATGGGTACGTTTTTTAGCCAAAAACTAAAATCCTGCCCCCTACACTCAAGAAGTTAAATTCACGGTATCTTTGAACACCATAGCAGTGTACCTTTCACACTGAGTTGTAAAATGTGAATGCCACTGGTGTTGAAAAGTATCAGTTGGACAACACAGTTGTCGTCACCTACTGTAATAGTATCTACACCATTGGAGTAAGGAAAATGACACTATGACAGTATTAAAAGAGCAACGCTTTGAAAAGTGTTAATTTAACATTTTTCTGATGGTTCTTATATATAAACTTCAAAAGTGTTACATTGTACACCCACAGTTTTCAATTGATTGATTGGAATTTTGACATCCACAGAGCATAGGGGCTAGAGACAAGGACTGAGAGAGGCTCAGTGTGTCACTGAGTGAGAGTGAGAGAGACAGAGAAAGGGAGGTGTTACATTTCCATGCAAACAAACCATTAAATGAGACATGGCAGCTGGGACCTTATCTAATCTGACAGCTGGCATCATTCTCCACCCACTTACCCTACACACTTATCTATAACTCTTACCTGTACTTTCCCTCTCATTCTGTATGGTACAGTTTTAATGTCTCCCTTGCCTCTGTCCTCTCTTCTCCTTAGGATGCCAAGTTTGTAGAGGAGCGTAGGAAACAGCTCCAGTCGTACCTGAGGATGGTGTTGAACAAGCTGATCCAGACCCTGCCAGAGTTCTCTGCTAAACCCACCAAGGAGACCCTGCTGCAGCTGCTGCCCTTCTGCCAGTGAGTGACCCCACTCTGTGTGTGTGTGTGTGTACATGCGTCAGAGTGTGCAATGTCAGATGGGGAAAACACGCATTTCACAAAGTGCTTCATAATAATACATTGCCTGACACATCTGTGTGCGTGTGCGATAGATAATGCTAATTGTTTTGTGAACACCTTGAAAGTGACTTCTTGTGCCAGCTCAGTCATAGCATCCAGTCATTTCCTGCATCATTCACACCAATTGAGGCTGTGACCACTCGGTGAGCACGACCAATCACAGATCCCAACAATAATTCTGTCCTGTAGCAGCTGATAGTCATAACACAGAGGTTCTAAAACGCTGAGATAAAATGATCAAATAAAATTTGATTTGTCACATGCGCCGAATACAACAGGTTGTAGACCTTACTGTGAAATGCTAACTTACAAGCCCTTAACCAACAATGCAGTTAAGAAAATAGAGTTAAGAAAATATTTACTAAATAAACTAAAGTAAAAAAAATAAAAAATGATGAGGCTATATACAGGGGGTACCGATTCCGAGTCAATGTTGGGTGGTACATGTTAGTAGAGGTAATTTGTACATGTAGGTAGGGGTAAAGTGACTATGCATAGATAATAAACAGCAAGTAGCAGCAGTGTAAAAACAAAGGGTGGGTGGGTGTGGCTTGGGGGTAGAAGCTGGTAAGGAGCAGCGGTAGAAAATCCAGTGGGGGGCAAAGGTGCAAAGGTACAGGTTGGTAGTGTGAGGGGAAAATGATGTATTCACTTTATTTGTTGGATATGTAACAATTATTTACTTAACAAACAGTAAGATATGTCTGTCCTGCTAATGCTGAGTTTTATGGTGTCCACTCTAGCTTCCTGCAGCTAGTCTGGGTGTCGTGGACATTGATTGACCTGGTGATAAAACCGACAGCTGGCATTCCAGTGACAGGATGTGGGGTGATTGTGACTGGGACAGAGAAGAGTAGAACAAAGGCCTCAGTGTATCTTAGACATCCTGGCATCTAGGAAATTAGGCCAGAGTTGGGGGTTAAGATAACGCCAGGGGCAGATAAAGATAGGATGAGCCCAAACTATATTGGAAGGTTGGAGCCAGCCATGGTTGAAGCATTTTTAGGTTTGGTATATAAAGACACAGTATTCTCTGTATGGTAAGAACTCGGTCCGACAGTCAAGACTTCTGGGCTGACGGCTTCATTATGTCAATAATTAATCGATCTTAAGTAAAGATGATTGTTTGAAGAAATGACCAAGTCTCTCTCAGTACTGAATTCCACAACATTCTTGGCGACGAGGAGGTGATCTGCAACTTCACCTGTTGACCGCTCCTGAAGATCTGGGTAAACTGTGCACAGGAGATTAGAAATTGAGATCTCAGGGTGATTCATGTTTATTATTGAGCAGCTGGACCTGCCTATGATCTGAGAGGTAGCGGTCGCCTGTGGATACCAGTACTAAATTTGAATTTCCACGACAGTAGGCAGGCTCAGGGTCAGGCAGAGTGGTCAGGCAGGCGAGGGTCAAAATCAGGAGGGCGAGAAAAGAGAGACTGGGAAAAAGCAGGAGCTGAGAAACAAAACGCTGGTTGACTTGACAAACAAGACGAACTGGGAACGGACAAACAGAGAACACGGGATAATGGGGAAGACGGGCGATACCTGGAGGGGGGTGGAGACAATCACAAGGACAGGTGAAACAGATCAGGGTGTGACAGTTGGCTAATAGAATGGATGGTAGAGGCGGGTTACCCACTCGCCGACTAATTCTCACAAGGCATCCTGATCTCCGCCACATGTATTTCTTTCTTTTCTTCATGTGAATGACAGGGGTTTGGGCCTTGTCTGGGAACATTATATCCTTTGAGTCTGACTCATAAAAAATCATCTTTGTCCAGTTTGAGGTGAGTAATTGCTGTTCTGATATCCAGAAGCTCTTTTCGGTCTTAGGAGACGGTAGCGTCAACAAAATAAGTTATAAACAATGCAGAAAAAAACACAACACAAAATAGCACTCCGGTGCCATTCTTCTGCTGAATAAAGAGCTGAGTTGATGATATCTACATTAACAGTAGAGCTGTCTTAGCCATTGATGACTCATCCAAAATGGTGACCTTTCTTTTATGAATGACTGAGTGGGCACCTGGTTAGGACGGGGGCTGAGATGAAGAGAGAGATTAGAACCTTATTCTTCAAAAGCTTCACTTGTCATCACTCCTTTCTTGGGAGGTGACTCGGTCTCACCTCACCCCAAAAGTGTCTCCCTTAGTGTCAGCAGCCAGCACGTTCTGCCGAAAGTGGCACATTCACAGGAACACAGTTCAAGTTCCAGCCTCAAGTTCTGGTTGGTGCCAATAATAAAATAAAAACCCTAAGTGGCATTACTAACCTCTGGTTTCCTTTGCTGAATTCTTGACCTTTTGTCTCCTCCCAGGGACACACCAGTGGCCAGCGAGGGGAGCAGTAAGACAGCCCGGTCCAAAGCCTCGTCACGCTTCCCCAGACTGGGTTGCAACCGCAACCAGGAGGGCCGCAACCCAGAGCCCCAGAGCGGCGACCTCTAACCTCTACCCTCTACACTCTGACCTTTTACCTTTTCTTTGATTTGCTGATACTGAGGGGTACTTCCTGCTCCTGGACTAACTCAGAGCCTGAGAGAGAGACGGACAGTGGAGGTTATGGAGGGGAGAGGCAACAGCAGGGCCTTTTATCCTCTATTTCGGAGAACCCCAGAGGCTAACTATGCCTGCTCTCCTGAACGGAGGATTCACTCAAAGACCACACATGGACTAACTGGGCCTCGGACAAGCATTAAAACAAGATGGGAGGACTGTTCCCTGATTTTACTCAGTTTTGTAGTGAAACTGTATCATGGTCATGGTACCTACAGTGTTTTCTAGCTTTTTTTGCATTGAGGTGTGGGGACAGAGACAAGTGTTCTTCAAACAAAACTAACAGGTGTTTTCTTGGTCAATGTCAGCATTTCGGTGCCATTTTTTTATTTTGACATCATCCTTTTACCTAACATTAACCAAGGCAATGAGCATTCATCTTTTATATTTATTTTGCCAATCTGTTACTATACGATAATGTGCACAATTGCATATTCCCTCACACAATTTAAGGACTTTTAATACAAATATTACTGCTGGACTGATTATCCAGACGTCCCAATGATTGTGGACTGAATGTGACTTAGCAGGAGACTTAACAGTAAATAGATCATAGATGAATGTCTTACAGTTGGGTAACACTTGAAGAGAAGCCGCTTGATCAAGTGCATAAAAAGTCATTTACAGATGCAGTTTGTACACTGCTTTAACTTGTATGAAATAGAAATCCTAAATACATACATATTACTCAAGTATAGATATTACTTCGGGGGAAAAAATAAGAGATTGCATGTGGTGGAAGTTGTTCTTGTGACCGCCCCCCTGTCAGCTGTCCAATCAGAACTGTTAAAATGAGATTTAAACAGGAAGATGCAGATGATAATGCACTGGGGAAGACTGTAAATCAGTATGCACACATCAATAATAGGAGCAAATGATGAAATGATTACCAATCTTATTTTGAAGCACAAATATAAAATATTAATGATAAACAACAAATGTATTTTTTGTTCATTCACCCAGACAAACAGCACTGCTGTTACATATTGTTTGTTAAACTTGAAATGGAGAAACAGGACCCTGGTTCTATTCATAACAAAGCACTTCAATTGATCTAGCTGTTCTTTCTACTCAGACATTAAATGATGTTGTCGTTGCCACTTCTATAGGACCGCTACTAAGGTTAATTTCCTGTTTGTGTCTCATGGCTAGGACCAGGAGTTTTTCCCCAGATCATGTGACCTGACCAGGAGAAACTCTGGACCCTAGTTGTAGGCTGTAACTAGAGCCTAGAGTGTTTCCTGGTCATTTCACGACTAGAGCCCAAAGTGTTGCCCTATCAGGTCACATGGTCAGGAGAAAGAAAAACTCCTGGCCCTCCACAACGCTCCTGTCTTTGGAGGGCTTCTCTTGTACCTTCTGTCCTACCTTTTAGCCTAACAATCTGCCTTAAAAGACAGTGGCACAGAGAGACTAATGAATAAAGGGGTTCATACTGTACATACATACCAATGGTGTTGTTATTGTGGTATTCTACATATGGAAGTCCAAAGCAGGAACGAATCGGTGACAATATTGGTTCTTGATGATTCATTAAGGGCATGAACATTATGTAAATTAATTGGATCAATGTATTTTTGGGGGCGTATTTTATTAGGATCCCCATTAGCTGTTGCAAAAGCAGCAGCACCTCTTCCTGGGGTCCAACATGAAACATGAAACATGACATAATACAGAACATTAATAGACAAGAACAGCTCAAGGACAGAACTACATACATTTTTAAACAGAAAGGCACATGTAGCCTACGCATCAATACATACACACAAACTATCTAGGTCAAATGTCTTGCCTAGTTAAATAAAGGCTAGATAAAGACATCAACGTATATACAGTATGTTCAGTGCCTTCAGAAAGTATTCACACCCCTTGACTTTTTCCACATTTTGATGTGTTATAAAGCAGGATTAAAATCGATTTCATTGTAATTTTTTGTCAACAATCTACACAAAATACTCGAATGGTAAAAGTGGAAGAAAATTATATATTTTTTTATGATATGAAAAATAAAACACTAATATATCTTAATTAAATAAGTATTCAACCCCCTGAGTCAATACATGTTAGAATCACCTTTGGCGGTCCTTAACGATTACAAGCGTACCCATAACATGCTGCAGCCACCACCACTATGCTTGAAAATATGGAGAGTGGTACTCAGCAATGTGTTGTATTGGATTTGTCCCAAACATAACACTTTGTATTCAGGGCAAAAAGTCAATTGCTTGGCCACATTTTTTGCAGTATTACTTTAGGCCTTGTTGCAAACAGGATGCATGTTTTGGAATATTTTTCCTTCCTTTCCACTCTGTCATTTAGGTTAGTATTGTGGAGTACCTACACTGTTGTAGATCCATCCTCAGTTTTCTCCTATCACAGCCATTCAACTTTGTATGTGTTTTAAAGTCACCATTGGCCTCATGGTGAAATCCCTGAGTGGTTTCCTTCCTCTCCGGCAACTGAGTTAGAAAGGATGCCTGTATCTTTGTAGTGACTGGGTGTATTAATACACCATCCAAAGTTTAATTTATAACTTCATGCTCGATTCAATGTCTGCTTCTATTTGTTTATTTTATCTACCAATAGGTGCCTTCTTTGCGAGGCATTGGAAAACCTCCCTGGTCTTTGTGGTTGAATTTGTGTTTGAAAATAACTGTTCGACTGAGGGACTTTACAGATACAGTGCCTTGACTAATATTGGAACCCTTGGTAAATATGAGTAAAACTGGCAGTGAAATGTTTTTCTTTATTGTTTATCCTCATTCAAAATATTCACAAAAATCAAACCTTTAATTAAAGTAAAATAATTGAAAGAAAAAATAAATTCTTATCATAAAACAAATATTTTTCTCAAATATACAGTTGAAGTCGGAAGTTTACATACACCTCAGCCAAATACATTTAAACTCAGTTTTTCACAATTCCTGACATTTAATCCTTGTAAAAAATCCCTGTCTTAGATCAGTTAGGATCACCACTTTATTTTAAGAATGTGAAATGTCAGAATAATAGTAGAGAGAATGATTTATTTCAGCTTTTATTTCTTTCATCACATTCCCAATGGGTCAGAAATTTACATACCCTCAATTAGTATTTATTTTTTATTTATCTGTTATTTTACCAGGTAAGTTGACTGAGAACATGTTCTCATTTGCAGCAACGACCTGGGGAATAGTTACAGGGGAGATGAGGGGGATGAATGAGCCAATTGTAAACTGGGGATTATTAGGTGACCGTGATGGTTCGAGGGCCAGATTGGGAATTTAGCCAGGACACCGGGGTTAACACCCCTACTCTTACAATAAGTGCCATTGGATCTTTATTGACCTCAGAGTCAGGACATCCGTTTAACGTCCCATCTGAAAGACAGCACCCTACACAGGGCAGTGTCTCCAATCTCTGCCCTGGGGCATTGGGATATTTATTTATTTTAGACCAGAGGAAAGAGTGCCTCCTACTGGCCCTCCAACAACACTTCCAGCAGCATCTGGTCTCCCATCCAGGTACTGACCAGACCAACCCTGCTTAGCTTCAGAAGCAAACCAGCAGTGGTATGCAGGGTGGTATTTGATAGCATGGCCTTTAAATGGTTTAACTGGGGTCAAATGTTTTGGGTAGCCTTCCACAAGCTTCCCACAATAAGTTGGGTGAATTTTGGCCCATTCCCCCTGACAGAGCTGGTGTAACTGAGTCAGGTTTGTAGGCCTCCTTGCTTGCATGTGCTTTTTCAGTTCTCCCCACAAATGTTCTATAGGATTGAGGTCAGGGCTTTGTGATGGCCACTCCGATACCTTGACTTTGTTGTCCTTAAGCCATTTTGCCACAACTTTGGAAGTATGCCTGGGTCATTGTCCATTTGGAAGACCCATTTGTGACCAAGCTTTAAATTCCTGACTGATGTCTTGAGATGTTGCTTCAATATATCCACATTTTATTTCCTCTTGATGCCTATTTTGTGAAGTGCACCAGTCCCTCCTGCAGCAAAGCATCCCCGCAACATGATGCTGCCACCCCTGTGCTTCACGGTTGGGATGATGTTCTTCGGCTTGCAAGCCTCCCCCTTTTTCCTCCAAACATAACGATGGTCATTATGGCCAAACAGTTCTATTTTTGTTTCATCAGACCAGAGGACATTTCTCCAAAATGTACAATCTTTGTCCCCATGTGCAGTTGCAAACCGTAGTCTGACTTTTTTAAGGCGGTTTTTGAGCAATGGCTTCTTCCTGGCTGAGCGGCCTTTCAGGTTATGTCGATGTAGGACTCGTTTTACTGTGGATATAGATACTTTTGTACCGGTTTCCTCCAGCATCTTCACAAGGTCCTTTGCTGTTGTTCTGGGATTGATTTGCACTTTTCGCATCAAAGTATGTTTATCTCTAGGAGACAGAATGCGTCTCCTTCCTGAGCGGTATGACGGCTGCGTGGCCCCATGGTGTTTAAACTTGCATACTATTGTTTGTATAGATGAACGTGGTACCTTCAGGCATTTGGAAATTGTTCCCAAGGTTGAACCAGATGTAATTTTTTTTCGGAGGTCTTGGCTGATTTCTTTTGATTTTCCCATGATGTCAAGCAAAGAGGCACTGAGTTTGAAGGTAGGCCTTGAAATACATCCACAGGTACACCTCCAAATGACTCAAATGATGTCAATTAGCCTATCAGAAGCTTCTAAAGCCATGACATTTTCTGGAATTTTCCAAGCTGTTTAAAGGCACAGTCAACTTATAGTGTATTGTGAACTTCTGACCAACTGGAATTGTGATAGTGAATTATAAGTGAAATAATCTGTCTATAAACAATTGTTAGAAAAAATACTTGTGTCATGCACAAAGTAGATGTCCTAACCGACTTGCCAAAACTATAGTTTGTTAATTAATAAGAAATTTGTGGAGTGGTTGAAAAACGGGTTTTAAATACTCCAATCTAAGTGTATGTAAACTTCCGACTTCAACTGTATGTGTGCCACAATTATTGCCATCCATTCATTCAATACTTTGTGCAACCTCCCTTTGCCAAGATAACAGCTCTGAGTCTTCTCCTATAATTCGTAATGAGGTTGGAGAACACATGGCAAGGGATCTGAGACCATTCCTCCATACAGAATCTCTCCAAATCCTTCAGATTCCCAAGGTCTACGCTTGTGGACTCTCCTCTTCAACTCATCCCACAGGTTTTTTATGGGGTTTAGGTCAGGGGACTGGGATGGCCATGGCAAAACCTTGATTCCGTGGTCAATGAACCATTTTTGTGTTGATTATGAGGTGTGCTTTGGGTCATTGTCCTGCTGGAAGATCTAACCACGGCACAGTTAAAGCTTCCGAGCAGAGGTAGTCAGGTTTTGATTTAATATCTGCTGGTACTTGATGGAGTCCAGGATACCATGTATCCTAGCAATTTGTCCAGGGCCGTTAGAAGAAAAACAGCCCCACAACATCAAAGATCCACGACCATACTTCACATTGGGGATGAGGTACTTTTCTATTTTTCTGTCTACGCCAAATCTACCTCTGGTGTTTGTTTCCAAAAAGCTCTATTTTGGTCTTATCTGACCATAGAACCCAATCACATTGAAAGTTCCACATTTGGAAAACTGTAGGCGCTTGAATTTGTTGCCATAAAAAACAAAGACTTTTGATTGTAGTTTTGGAGATTTTCTGACCCCAAGACCCAACTAACATCTACAATTCTACAGCTGTGATCCTTTGAGATTTTTTGGACACTGGAACCATCCTCCTAACTGTGCGTGGGGTCGATTTAGACACACGTCCTCTTCCAGGACGATTGTTAAAATCTCAAGTAGCTTTAAACTTCTGAATTATTGCCCTGATAGTAGAAATGGGAATTTTCAACCGTTTAACTATTTTCTTATAGCCATTTCCTGATTTGTGCAGCTCAACAACCTTATTTCCCACATCATTACTGTATTCTTGGTTCTTTCCCATATTGATTGATGACTATGGGAACTTGGCCTGTGTGTCACCTCATATTTATACCCCAGTGAAAAAGGAAGTCATGGAAAAGGAAGTCATTTACCACTTAAGTTTCCCTAATCACTTGGGTGAATTTAATAATTTTACGAGTGCTAATAATTGTGGCACACGTTTCGAAGAAAGATATTTATTTCACATTCATTTTTTTCAATAATTTTACTTCAATTCAAGGTTTGATTTTTGTGAATATTTTTAAAGAAAGACCAAGAGGATAAACAGCAAATATATGCATAATCATAATCTGTTTTGCTCATATTTACTAAGGGTGACAATATTAGTGGAGGGCATTGTAATTGTATTTGTGGGGTACAGAGATTAGGTAGATATTCAAAAATCATGTTAAACACTAGCATTACACAGAGTGAGTCCATGCAATTTATTATATGACTTGTGACTTTCTGATCCCTGATCTGACCTGTTTCAATACGCAGGTCAATATCCCAGATCTGAACTGTTTCAATACGCAGGTGAATATCCCTGATCTGACCTGTTTCAATACGCAGGTCAATATCCCAGATCTGAACTGTTTCAATACGCAGGTGAATATCCCTGATCTGACCTGTTTCAATACGCAGCTAAATATCCCTGTTCTGACCTGTTTCAATACGCAGTTCATATCCCTGATCTTTCCTGTTTCAATACGCAGTTCATATCCAAAATCTTACCTGTTTCAATATGCAGTTCATATCCCTGATCTTACCTGTGCACATAGCGATATCTTGCTTTTAGGTAGGTTGTACATAATATACACTACATAACCAAAGGTATGTGGATACCTTTTCATCAAACATCTCATTCCAAAATCATGGGTACTAATATGGAGTTGGTCCCCCCTTTGCTGCCATAACAGCCTCCTCTCTTCTGGGAAGGCTTTCCACTAGATGTTGGAACATTGCTGCAGGAATGTGCTTCCATTCAGCCACAAGAGCTTTAGTGAGGTCTGGCACTGATGTTGGGCAAATAGGCCTGGCTCGCAGTTGGTGTTCCAATTTATACCAAAGGTGTTAGATGGGATTGAGGTCAGGGCTCTATGCAGGCCAGTCAAGTTCTTCCACACCGATCTCGACAAACCATTTCTGTATGGACCTCGCTTTGTGCATGGGGGCATTGTCATGCTGAAACAGGAAAGGGCCTTCCCCAAACTGTTGCCACAAAGTTGGAAGTACAGAATAGTTTAGAATGTCATTGTATGTGGTCGTGTTAAGATTTCCCTTCACTGGAACTAACGGGCCTAGCACAAACAAACAGTTGCCTATGCTCTCATATGGAGAGATCCCATTGAAAAACTTTGCTTGCCATTCTGGCAATTGGCATATCCAACAGTCTCACCATACATGCTTCCAACTCACCTTACACGGTTCCCAGCCCGTGTGCCTAGTTATTGTCAGTATAGGCGCAAACTTGTGGATACCTAAAGAATTACATCCTGCTCTGTTGGGGTTTTTAAGATACCTCTTAGCACCCCACACTCCTGCTGAATAGTCCAGAACAGGAGACACGCATGTCTGACACAGTTTGAAATACGTGGCGAAACCAATATCTTTGAGTGTTTTTGTTTTCCATATACCTCCCCAAAGAGCTCTATTTGCTGAGTTGGCCAGGGGAAATGTGCCGTTCATCAAAATAAAGACCCAAATATTTTTAGTTGCCAGTAAACTCAAATTGATCCATCATTTGCACCAATTGTCTGTACATAATAACATCTTCTGCTGGTCTTGTTCAGTTCCTGCCATCCCAATAATGAGGTTTAATTTAGGTTTAATGTATTTTCACCAAAGAAAATGTGTAATAAACAACAATACAGATAAATAAAAAAAGACAGTACAGGTGCATCAAAGCTGGGACCGAGAGACTGATAAACAGCTTCTATCGTCAGGCCATCAGACTGTTAAACAGCCACCATTAGACAACCTCCTCCCAGTGCCTAGTCCTTTGTCCTACTCTGCCCCTTAGTCAATGTCACTAGTTGGCTACCACCAGCTACTCTACCCTGACCTTAGGGACTGCTGACCTATGTACATAGTCATTGAACACTGTTCACTTTAATAATGTTTAAATACTATTTACAGTTGAAGTCGGAAGTTTGAATACACCTTTACCAAATACATTTAAACTCAGTTTTTCACAATTCCTGACATTTAATCCTAATAAAAATTCCCTGTCAGCTTCTACCCCCAGGCCATAATATCATCTAGTCAAATGGCTACCCAGACTATTCACATTGCCCTCCCCCTCCCCTCTCCACACCACTGCCACTCTCTGTTGTCATCTATGCATAGTCACTTTAATTAACTCTACCTACATGTCCATACTACCTCAACTAACCGGTGCCCCTGCACATTGACTCTGTACCGGCTCCCCCTGTATATATCGTTATTTTTTACTGCTCCTCTTTAATTACTTGTTACTTTTATCGCTTATTCTTATCTGTATTTTTTTTTGAAACTGCACTGTCGGTTAGGGGCTCGTAAGTAAGCGTTTCACTGTAAGGTCTACTACACCTGTTGTATTCGGCGCGTGTGACTAATAAAATTTGATTTGAAATGTATTATTATGTGCTTGTTTGACATTTACTGCATTGATTGATAAGAACTAGGCACATAAGCATTTCCTTGCACCCACCATAGCATCTACTAACTGTGTACGCCACCAATGTCATTTGGGTTGTTTTACAGGGTCAGCCATAGTAGGACGCCCCCCCCCCCCTGGAGCGAAATAGAGTTAAGCGTGTTGCTGGAGTTGACTGGTATTCAAACCTTTTGGTTACTGGCCCAACGCTCTAACCGCTAGGCTACCTGGATGGATCAACACATTGTGAATGTTACATCTGTGTATAAGTTCTACCGCTGGCTCTTTAACATCAGTTATACATCGCCGTAAGTCTTTATTTAATCCCTCCTGCACTTTTGTTTACTAACACACTCCGGAATATCCAGGGGTGTGTTTGGTCGATGAAGACGAGCACGAGTGTGTGCTAAATGTGCATTGTCTGTTGACCAGAAAATTGTGTACATGCCTAGTTAGGATGGGGATGAGTGCGCGCGGTTATGTTCGACAGAGTACACACTTGCTCACTTACAGCTGAGCGGATACAGGCCAAACACACCAAGCATTTACACAGAGATTATATTTACCGTTTCAGGTGTACTGTAGGGCATTGACTTTCAATCGACATTATGTATACAGTGTTTATGCATAGCAATGAGTACAATAGACCTACTGAGGTCCCTTCTTACCATATGAATATAAGACGGTCCTTAAAGTATAGTTCTCTCTCATTGAAGTGATGGTCCAGTATGTTGGGACAGGACTGTATATCATTACCATGCTTTTACCTTTGTATCTGAAGGACATGAAGGCAACAGCGACCTTAGTTAAGATGAGGTCACAGCATAAACAGATCTTTACTAACACAAAGACTGGTTATGCTTTATATACAGTTGTACATTAATAGGCCACAGTCATTTGAATACCGGAAGGCATGGCTTTCATTTCTACATTGACATGAAAGGTAAGAAAATAGAAGAATGTATAGTTTGTGAACTTAATGATTGGGGAATCTCAGAAGCTTGGAATCTATGGCTAGGGATTCTGCATGAATCTTAGTGGGGAATATTATAATGATGTCATTCATTACCTGACAATTGCTGCTTCCCCATCTGATTACAGCTGTGCAGGTCTGTGCAAGCAGCCTGTATACAGTAGCTGCTCACTGGCGTGATCGCCACCTATTCATCTAGTTGGAAAACTAAGTTTCCCTGTTCTTCTTCTCGCTAGACTCAAAGGCAGCATCACATGACCTTTTGGTTACTACACAAAAGAAGTCAAGATGGCGCCGGAGGGGAGGGCTACCATCTTATCAGCTCTTAACCAACCATGCTATTTTTTTCTTATTTTTTTTGCGTTGTTCGTAACTTGTTTTGAACATAAGAGACGATAGCAGAAACATTATGACCAAAAAGATCTTCTGGACATCAGAACTGGAATTACTCACCTCAAAATGGATGAGGAGTTCTTCTTCTATGAGTCAGACGCGAGTGATATACTACAGACACCCGAACAGGCTCAGATCCCCGTGATTCACTGGAAAAGGAAACGTAGGTTTCGCAGAAAGAGATCAGGATGCCTTGTGAGATCAGGCGACGAGTGGCTAATCTGCCCTTGCCTTCCGTTCTGCTAGCTAACTCTCAATCGCTGGAAAATAAATGGGATGAACTGAAAGCACGTATATCCTACCAACGGGACATTAAAAACGGTAATATCTTATGTCTCACCAAGTCATGGGTGAATGACGACATTAAGAACATACAGCTCGCGGGTTATACACTCTATCGGCAGGACCGAACAGCAGCCTCTGGTAAGACACGGGGCAGGGGCCTATGCATATTTGTAAACAATAGCTGGTGCACGATGTCTAAGGAAGTCTCAAGGTTTTGCTCGCCTGAGGTAGAGTATCTCATGATAAGCTGTAGACCACACTATCTACCTAGAGAGTGTTTCTGTATTTTTCGAAGCTGACTACGTACCACCACGGACAGACGCTGGCACTAAAACCGCACTCAATGAGCTGTATTCCACTATAAGCTAAGAGGAAAACGCTCATCCAGAGGTGGCGCTCTAGTGACCGGAGACTTTAATGCAGGGAAACTTAAATCAGTTTTACCTCATTTCTATCAGCATGTCACATGTGCAACCAGAGGGAAAAACATTCTAGACCACCTTTACTCCACACACAGAGACACGTACAAAGCTCTCCCTTGATCTTAATTTGGCAAATCTGACCATAACTCTGCTTACAAAAAAAAATTAAAGCAGGAAGCACCAGTGACTCGGTCTATAAAAAAGTGGTCAGATGAAGTAGATGCTAAACTACTGGATTGTCTTGCTAGCACAGACTGGAATATGTTCCGGGATCCTTCCGAATCCAGGCTCTGTCACATCCGGCCGCGGGTCGGCGCACAATTGGCCCAGCGTCGTCCGGGTTAGTGGAGGGTTTGGCCGGCAGGGATATCCTTGTCTCATCGCGCACTAGCGACTCCTCTGGCGGGCCGGGCGCAGTGCACGCTGACACGGTCACCCGGTGTATGGTGTTTCCTCTGACATATTTGTGTGGCTG
Organism: Oncorhynchus tshawytscha; assembly: GCF_018296145.1. Classification (NCBI taxonomy): domain Eukaryota; kingdom Metazoa; phylum Chordata; class Actinopteri; order Salmoniformes; family Salmonidae; genus Oncorhynchus; species Oncorhynchus tshawytscha. Next base: position 21,774,337 of record NC_056453.1, read on the forward strand.
GCTTCCGGGTTGGATGGGCATTGTGTCTAGAAGCAGTGCGGCTTGGCTGGGTTGTGTTTCAGATGATGCATGGCTCTCGACCTTCACCTCTCCCGAGTCCGTACAGGAGTTGCAGCGATGAGACAAGATTGTAACTACTGCCAATTGGATACCACGAAAAAAAGGCGTGAAAATGTTTAATTAAATTAAAATTAAAAATTAAAAAAGATAAGTGCATCGAGGACGTCGTCCCCACAGTGACTGCACGTACATACCCCAACCAGAAGCCATGGATTACAGGCAACATACACACTGAGCTAAAGGGTAGAGCTGCCGCTTTCAAGGAGTGGGACTCTAACCCCGAAGCTTATAAGAAATTCCACTATGCCCTCCGACAAACCATCAAACAGGCAAAGCGTCAATACAGGGCTAAGATCGAATCGTACTACACTGCTCCGACACTCATCGGATGTGGCTGGGCTTGCAAATTATCACAGATCAGAAAGGGAAGGACAGCCGAGAGCTGCCCAGTGACACAAGCCTACCAGACTAGCTAAATAACTTCTATGCTCGCTTCGTGGCAAGTAACACTGAAACATGCATGAGAGCATCAACTGTTCCGGACGACTGTGTGATCACGCTCTCCGCAGCTGATGTGCCTTGCAAAACATAGTTTTTCCTCTTTTGTTGCATTACAACCTGTAATTGAAATGGGTTTTTATTTGGATTTCATGTAATGGACATACACAAAATAGTCCAAATTGGTGAAGTGAAATGAAACAAGTAACTTGTTTAAAAAAAATATAAAAAATTAAAATGGAGAAGTGGTGCGTGCTTACAGTTGAAGTTAGAAGTTTACATACACCTTATCCAAATACATTTAAACTCAGCTTTTCACAATTCCTGACATTTAATCCTAGTTAAAAAGCCCTGTCTTAGGTCAGTTAGGATCACCACTTTATTTAAAAAATATGAAATGTCAGAATAATAGTAGAGAGAATGATTTCTTTCAGCTTTTATTTCTTTAATCACATTCCCAATGGGTCAGAAGTTTACATACACTCAATTAGTATTTGGTAACATTGGTTTTCAATTGTTTAACTGGAGTCAAACGTTTCAGGGGGCCTTCCATAAACTTCCCACAATAAGTTGGGTGAATTTTGGCCCACTCCTCCTGACAGAGCTGCTGTAACTGAGTCAGGTTTGTAGGCCTCCTTGCTTGCAGACACTTTTTCAGTTCTGCCCACAAATGTTCTCTAGGATTGAGGTCAGGGCTTTGTGGTGGGCACTCCAATACTTTGACTTTGTTGTCCTTAAGCCATTATGTTACAACTTTGGAAGTTTGCTAGGGGTCATTGTCCATTTGGAAGACCCATTTGCGACCAAGCTTTAAATTCCTGACTAATGTCGGGAGATGTTGCTTCAATATATCCACATCATTTTCCTTCCTCCTCATGATGCCATCTATTTTGTGAAGTGTACCAGTCCCTCCTGCAGCAAAGCATCCCACAACATGATGCTGTCACCCCCTTGCTTCACGGTTGGGATGGTGTTCTTCGGCTTGCAAGCCTCCCCTTCTTCCCCCGAACATAATGATGAGTGGCTGCTGCCAACACACTGACTCAACTCCAGCCACTTTAATAATGGGAATTGATGGGAATATGATGTAAAATATATCACTAGCCACTTTAAACAATGCTACCTAATATAATGTTTACATACCCTACATTATTCATCTCATATGTATACGTATATACTGTACTCTATATCATCTACTGCATCTTTATGTAATACATGTATCACTAGCCACTTTGTTTACATACTCATCTCATATGTATATACTGTACTCAATACCATCTACTGCATCTTGCCTATGCCGCTCTGTACCATCACTCATTCATATATCTTTATGTACATATTCTTTATCCCCTTACACTTGTGTCTATAAGGTAGTAGTTTTGGAATTGTTAGCTAGATTACTTGTTGGTTATTACCGCATTGTCGGAACTAGAAGCACAAGCATTTCGCTACACTCGCATTAACATCTGCTAACCATGTGTATGTGACAAATAAAATTTGATTTGATTTTGATTTGATTTGGTCATTATGGCCAAACAGTTATCTTTTTGTTTCATGAGACCAGAGGACATTTCTCCAAAACGTACAGTATTTGTCCCCATGTGCAGTTGCAAACTGTAGTCAGGCTTTGCTGAGCAGCTTTTCAGGTTATGTCGATATAGGACTCGTTTTACTGTGGATATAGATACTTTTGTACCTGTTTCCTCCAGAATCTTCACAAGGTCCTTTGCTGTTGTTCTGGGATTGATTTGGTACCTACAGGCATTTGGAGCAATTGCTCCCAAGGATGAACCAGACTTGTGGTCTACAATTTATTTTCTGAGGTCTTGGCTGATTTCTTTTGATTTTTCCATGATGTCAAGTAAAGAGTGACTGAGTTTGGAGGTAGGCCTTGAAATACATCCACACATACACCTCCAATTGTTAAAGGTAGTCAACTTAGTGTATTGTAAACTTCTGACGCACTGGAATTGTGATGCAGTGAATTATAAGTGAAATAATCTGTCTATAAACAATTGTTTGAAAAATGACTTGTGTCATTTACAAAGTAGATGTCCTAACCGACTTGCCAAAACTATAGATTGTTAACAAGACATTTGTGGAGTGGTTGAAAAATGAGTTTTAATGACTCCAACCTAAGTGTATGTAAACTTCCGACTTCAACTCTGTTATATTTTCTGTATGGTAGAGTGAGTTACACACACACACACACACACACACACACACACACACACACACACTCTCTCTCTCTCTCTCTCTCTCTCTCTCTCTCTCTCTCTCTCTCACTCACTCACTCACTCACTCACTCACTCACTCACTCACTCACTCACTCACTCACTCACTCACTCACTCACTCACTCACTCACTCACTCACGTTAGATGCTCTGACAATTTCAGCACCACTGGAGTAGACAGCCAGGAGCACTGAGCCAGGGCTCACCTCAGAACACAACCAATTAGGCTTCATTGGTCATTGTCACTATACCCATAAAATAATGCAAAGCTGTATATCGATCAATAACAATTAGATTCGCAAAAGCCAGTAGCCTAATGATAGTAAGAATCACAGATTCATCTAAAAGAGCCATTGCATTGAAGTAAAAATCAAATGCCTAAACTATACATTAGCCAAACAACCAGTAGGCTTACATGAGCAAAAGCCAATGAATAAATCATTCTGGCACGGCTGCCAGAGCCATAAAGATCGTAGCTTACCATTTAGAGGAGCTGCAGCCTCTTCGATGCTGTGTTGAACCTCATAAGAAGTTTCTGATTCCATTCTCCTTCCTGGCTTCTCAAATGCAAGCTGGACAAGCTGGGCTTTTCGTTGATGTAACATGTCCTGAGTTCAGAGTCTGTGTTCTTTTAAGGTGGAGAAGGAATTTTCGCACATTGCTGTAGATGCCCCAAAAATGTTATTCATGTTTCAGTGCCAACAGCACAGTCGGCATTGCTGACAGAGGCCCGCCGTATCTTTGAGGAACACTGAGTGGGGTTCATTTGTTGTTGCTGACTGTGGTTGCGATTTCACTTTGCAAGAATGTGCCACAATAAACTCTGCTTCATCTGCTTCAGTTTAGGTTCGATTCAACACGTCGTCAGGTGCTAGTGGTTGGGGTAAAAGAGGCGCAGGTGGTTGTTATGATGTTACCCTCCTGCTGGTGGTGCTAAGCCCTGGATCTTCTCGATCTTGTTGGTCAGCAGGCGGCTCTTGGCAGTGCCCAGCCATTTTGGGATATCCTTGCTGATCAAAGCTTAGCCAAATAGCTATACATATTCACCGCGCCGCTACCAAAACTTAACGAAGCTACCATATTATTTAATGGGCTCCCGAGTGGCGCAGCGGTTTAAGGCACTGCATCTCAGTGCTAGAGGCATTACTACAGACCCTGGTTTGATTCCTGTCTGTATCACAAGCACAATTGGTCCAGCTTCGTCCAGGTTAGGGTTTGGCCGGGGTAGGCCGTCATTGTAAATAAGAATGTGTTCTTAACAACTTTTTTTCATCTGTGAGGGGGAAAGAAATCGGTCCTAGGTTCCAATGAGCTTCCTAAACAAGGTAGCCTTATGAAGGCAGTACCTTATGACATTGCATGGCTACAGTAGGTGCCCAAACAGAATATATATATTTTTAAACTACTAAATATTACATTATTACCCCCCCCGCCACACCCCATCCTCAGATCATGAGCACACACCGTCATATAGCCTCTGTCCAGGTCTGTGCTACTACTAATGCAAAGTGGAAGAAAAATTCAAACATTTGTAAAAACAAATATAAAAAATAAAACATGAATATATTTTGATTAGATAAGTATTCAACCCCCTGAGTCACGACATGTTAGAATCACCTTTGGCAGCGTTTACAGCTGTGAGACTTTCTGGGTACGTCTCTATGCGCTTTGCGCACCTGGATTGTACAATACTTGCACATTATTCTTTTAAATTCTTTATGCTTTGTCAAGTTGGATGTAGACCATTGCTAGACTACCATTTTCAGATCTTGTCATAGATTTTCAAGCAGATTTACATCAAAACTGTAACTCGCCCTCTCAGGAACATTCTCTGTCTTCTTGGTAAGCAACTCCAGTGTAGATTTGGCCTTGTGCTTTAGGTTAATGTCCTGTTGAAAGGTGAATTAATCTCCCAGTGTCTGGTGGAAAACAGACTGAACCAGATTCTCTTTTTTATCCTGAAACACTCTGCAGTCATTAACGATTACAAGCATACCCATATGCAGCCTTCACTATGCTTGAAAATAATGAAGAGTGGTACTCAACAATATATTGAATTGGATTTGCCCCAAACATAACACTTTGTGTTCAGGACAAAAAGTGAATTGCTTTCCCACATTTTTGCAGTATTTCTTTCGTGCCTTGTTGGAATATATTGTATCTGTACAGGCTTCCTTTTTTTCACTCTGTCAATTAGGTTAGTATTGTGGAGTAACTACAATGTCGTTGATCCATCCTCAGTTTTCTCCTATCACAGCCATTCAACTCTGTAACTGTTTTAAAGTCACCATTGGCCTCATGGTGAAATCCTTGAGCGGTTTCCTTCCTCTCTGACAACTGAGTTAGGAAGGATGCCTGTATCTTTGTAGTGACTGGTTGTATTAAAATACCATCCAAAGTGTAATTAATACCTTCACCATGCTCAAAGGGATATTCAATGTCTGCTCTTTTTTTTATCCATCTACCAATAGGTGCCCTTCTTTGCGAGGCATTGGAAACCCCCCCCTGGTCTTTGTGGTTGAATCTGTGTTTGAAATTCACTGCTCGACTGATGGACCTTACTGATAAATGTGTGTGTGGGGTACAGAGATGAGGCAGTCATTCAAAAATCATGGTAAACACTATTACTGTGCAGAGTGAGTCCTTGAGACGTATTATGCGACTTGTTAAGCACATTTTTACTTCTGAACTTATTTAAGCTTGTCATAACAAAGAGGTTAAATACTTTTGACTTGAGACATTTCAGATTTTCATTTTTTATTCATTTGCAAACATTTCAATAAATATAATTCCACTTTGACATTATGGCTCATTGTGTGTAGACCAGTGACCAAAACAAATCCACACAACAAAATGTGGAAAAAGTCAAGGGGTTTGAATACTCTCTGAACCCCACTCTATATAGAGCCATAACTGCATGGATTCTCTTCTATCTCAGATTTCTCAAGTGAACAGCAAACCTGGTTTAAAAAAACAGATAAAGCAACACCTCATGGTGCAATGCCTCTCCCCTATATGACCTAGATAAGGTGCCATTTGGGACTTAGCCTCAGACTCCGTGGCTCTAGATAATTGCCAGTACCTCCTCAATCCATCGCTTCTACTGGGCTACTACACCTCACACACCTCACAAAGCTCAAAGATTTAACAATAGGCCCTGTGGCTATTTTGATCAAGCCTCCACCTTTGATCTAACCCATTCGAAAATTCCGTGGAGCTGCTGTCGTCTACGAGGGGCAGGCAGGTGCACAGATACGGCTCTACCTTTGCCCTTCCCGTCTCCAAAGTGACCTTTTGGGTGGTGGCAGTATTTCCCCCCAAAATATTGATTTATATAAATATTTTGTCATCGTTGTTCGGAACCCCACTGCCTGCAAGTTGTTGTGACATTGTCAAGTTCAAACCCCACCCTGCCCGTTTGTTGCGCCTGTTGATCTGATGTGTATGGGGCTCGTTTGCGCCCAGTGGTGCCTGTTTCCCAATCTGCCCTTTATGGAGATTGGGTGAACACTGTATCCATACACATTCCAACAGTTTGAGAGCTGCGACCACCGGTCAAATGTGTGTAGGTAGCTAAATCATCATCAATATTCGTTCTGGTTGGCTTATACATGCAGCAGAGAGAGGCAGAAACGACCCCCCAACTCCACCCCTTCTTCAATCGAGAGTTGCCCATGTGTGTCAGGGCAGCAGCAACACAGGTAGACTACATTCTAGCTTAACTTCATAGTAGAATATCCACACAAGCCACTAGCGAGCCAGCCAATCATTAAATGCATAAGTAAAATAAATAGAGCTAGCTAGCTGATTTACATCAATCATCAACATCAATGATCAGCTGATAGCCCACCCTCTTTTCCCAATGTCAATAATGTGTTTAGGAGGCACTGTAACTAGCGGGGTCATCTTGAAGATCTGTGCACGGCCCTAACCAGGGGGAAGCTAAGTGAACTCGTATCGTTAGCTGAGATGCTTGTAGAACTGTAGGACTCCACCTCTCTTTCCAGCCTGTTTCAAGATGTGGGGGTTTAGTACTGTGGAACTGTAGCTCTCCAGTTGATCACAACCACAGAAATGTGCTCTTGTCACAGTGCAGGGAGATTGAAATCTCCACCATTGTGTCAAGGAGGAAGCCGGTCTCGGAACCTAATTGGACAGTTAATCTCATCAAGTTGGGTGTGATGGCAGGAACTGATACCCTGAGACAGGAGGGAGGGAAGAGAAATGGGGAAGGATTCGGACCACAACTAGACATTGGCCCAGATATTTTAATGCAATAAACACACTTTAACACAGTTACATCTGTTATGTTCCTTCACCATTCTAGTTCTATAACTTGATGTGGCGGCAGGTACAGTAGCCTAGCTGTTAGAGAGGCGAGCCAGCAGCCGGAGGGTTGCCCATTCGAATCCTGGGTCTGATGGGAAAAATCTGGTGGGAAGTGAGCTGGCAACCGGAGCGTTGCTGGTTTCAAATCCTGTATGCCATTGCCTGCCGTTGTACCCTTGAGCAAGTCACTTAACCTGCATGTGTTGGGATGAAGCAGAAGTCAGATTTCATTTGGACCTTGTGTTCAACTGGCAAATAAAATGATCTTAATCTTAATAAAGTCAGTACAGATGAAGGAAAGAGGACATGAGGCCGTATTGTAATGCATCCTTAAACACACACGCACGCACGCACACACACACACACACACACACACACACACACACACACACACACACACACACACACACACACACACACACACACACACACACACACACACACACACACACACAACACACACACACACACACACACACACACACACACACACACACTACTATAGGACAATAAGCCAGTCCTTAAAGTGTAGTTTTCTCTCGCTGACGTGATCGCCCAGTATGGTGGTATAGGACTGAATATCATTACCATGCTTTTACCTATGTATCTGAAGGACATGAAAGAAACAGTGTCCTTAGTTAAGATGAGCATTTCTAGCAAATGCCAGATGGGCAGGTCCATTTTTTAGCCAAGTAGGCCTGTCTGACTTGTTTGTTTTGCGCAAAATTGTCATCATCTGGCTAATATGAGGGCCTCGAGGTATAAAATGGGCTGGTGTGGGGGCCTCAAGGAAAAAACTGACCTGTGTGTTAGAAATGCCGGAGCCGATATTTGGTCGCAGTCTGCCCCTGTCACTGAGGCCAGGATTCAATCCGATCAGTGGTAGTCCGTGTTAGGCCACCAAACTCATTGGTTCTGTTTTGGCAGTGTCGGGGGTGGAACTGTGTTAGAGCTGTCATTTCATTGTCACGAAACCACACCCATCCTTATAGCCTATATCCTATTAGATACAGTACATACTCCCACATTAGAAGTTCAGAATGGCATATAAAGTGTAGGCTCTATCGATGAGAAATACAATTTAACGTAATTAATTAAACTGAATAAATAGGCCTTTATGTCAGCCTAATCGAGGTCTAGACTACAACATCATACATTCCAGTGTTCGAACTTGTAATGCAGCTGCATTGAATAGCTACTCATGTCCACACTAGGTGAGGAGCCACTTGTGGATTTGACAGCACTAACGCAGTTACACCTCCGAACTCGCCGGCTATAATATGGGCTACTGCTGATCAGATTGAATCCTGGCCTCAGTCTTCTGAACATCCTCTGTCATCCACACTTATGCTGTGTATTTATTCCGGCCCAGCGGAGTATTCACTAGCTAGTAGGTTTCAAGGCAGACTTTCTGCCAAGGTGGATTCATCTTATTGCAATAAAGGGCAATTCTGCCACTTTTCAACATGCGCTGTTTTCACATATGTAGACACTGGTATTGTGCTGGAGGTAATGAAAATGAGGTTGAAAAGGGGTGAAATTGCCCTTAAAGCATCAAGGTCAGCTCCATTTGTTCTGTGTTGAGATGCTGGGTCCTTCAGAGGACTGCCATATAGGAGAGATGATGACTGGTGAGATCACAGAGGTTGATTAATTTACCTATGTTTCTGTGACCCACTGGCTGTCATTCTATGGACTGATGTTCTTACACCGAAATACATTTCAATGTCCATTTGACTGTCAAGTAGGTACCTACTGAATGAGTAATGAGCAGTGTGTGTATTGGATCTTTAGTTTTCATAGCATTCTGTGACTGATATTGCATATAGAAATGATCCACTGTCATTGAGACCAGCTTTTTATTGTTCTCAAAACATGTTAAAGGGATAGTTAGCTACCGATAATTGACTAAAGTTACCAGAATCATCTATGGTAACTTGGGTAATTTGTATTTGAATAACTTCTTAAAAAATGTATTCATATATAGTATAAAATGTTTTTATATGTGTCCACATTGTCCATCAGTTTCTAGTGCATATGGTTCAAGAGAAAATAGATGTTGTCTTATAAAATTCCGAAATAAAAAGCTACCAAAATTCTGGTAGTTTACTGGTAAACTTCACACGTTTCCAGTAATATACCCTCCCTTTGCAACCCTAGGGATAGTTAACCACAAAATCAAACTTTGTCAGGTGTGTTCATATCTCAAAAATGCCATTTAAGTCAAGTTGAGTTCATATTCCACGCCATGTGTTGCTGTGCTACCTCTCAGGAACACTTGTTTTATCACTCCACCTTGTTTTCGCCCTGAAGTTAGTCCTCACTCTGTAAATATGCCACTGAATGTAAAGTATGCAATCAACAGGTGTAATCGACAGCTATATTCACACACATGATTTGCCAAGTTTGGGTTTGTGGAGACTGTACATTTCTCTGCAGGTTGCATTTGGATTATTCCACCGTGCAGTAACACATCTACCTGTTAGACTTCCCACCCGCGTTATGTTCTGTCCTCACTCGTACGTTGCGTGTGTCTTTGTATGTGTGTGTGCGTATGTCTGTGTTTGTGTCTCTAATTGCCTTTCAGTACCTCAGCACTCATGAGTGCTGCTATTTTTATTTCCTGCAACATCACACCATCTCAGGCCTGCACATAGCAATGCAGATTCACAGGAACACTTCTTAACCTCATTGCCCTGTGTTTGAAAATAAACACAAAACATTGGACTAATATAAAATGATGCAAATCATGTAGAATGGTTTTGACAGGGAAAATAGGCTTACTCGGGTAGAATGGCTTGGGAAGGATACATATTGCATATGTTGGCATATCGTAGACACACCACCCCTTCCAACTACCCTTCTCAAGGCCTGGAGTTGTCAGTAGAGTTGGGAGTAGTGAATTACATGTAGATCAACTAGTAATTTAACTATATTTTGCAGTAGCTTGGTGGTAGTTGAACTAAATTCAAATGTTGGTAGTGTTTTGAGTAGTTAATTACTGTTTTGCCATGTAGCTAACTACTGTAACTACACACTAGTGTTTTTGTCAAAATAGAATATTGGTGATGTAGGTAAGAATTTCCTTTCATTTTCAGCATAAGACCTGCCTCATTTTCACTTGAAACACTGTTGTGTTTAATAGGTAAATTCCACATTCTGTTAAAGTCTGTTCTTGTGATTTGTAGGGTATGACATTTGAGAATTTGAGAATTCATCACAAAGTTGTTTGGATGTAATGACAACTTTAGTTCAGAAAACTATATTTTTCTTAAGGGTAGCTTTAGTGTAGCTTAACTTCTTCCAGTGTGAAGTAATTGGTACTGTAGCTTGGTAAACTATATTTTTCTTAAGGGTAGCTTTAGTGTAGCTTAACTTCTTCCAGTATGAAGTAATTGGTACTGTAGCTGGGTAAACTATATTTTTCTTAGGGGTAGCTTTAGTGTAGCTTAACTTCTTCCAGTGTGAAGTAATTGGTACTGTAGCTTGGTAAATTATATTTTTCTTAAGGGTAGCTTTAGTGTAGCTTAACTTCTTCCAGTGTGAAGTAATTGGTACTGTAGCTTGGTAAACTATATTTTCAGAGTATCTTCCCCAACACTGGTTGTCAGTCTGTCTGTCTGTGGATGGAGGTAATAAGGGCTGGTGTGTAAGGAGGTAATAGAAGCAGCTGGGGAAAGTCTCAGACATTGACATTGCCCACCCACAAAGCACCTTGACTGGCTGAGTGTAATCAGGCTCCTTTGTGCTGCCGACCCCAGACCCCAGAGCTCAGAGCTCAGAGAGACAACACCTCCCTGCCCGAGCAAGGACACTACTGCACAGAGGGGATTGGAGAGCGAGAGGGAGAAAGAGGGGAGGTTGTTAGGTCTAAAATAGACTGTAAAGCAAAAAGGTGGGCAACGGCAGATGAGAATGTTCACTTCTTTGGGATCGGTGTCCCTTCCACGGGACGGTTGAACTAACGTAGGCTAATGCTATTAGCATGAGGTTGTAAGTAACAAAAACATTTCCCAGGACATAGACATATCTGATATTGGCAGAAAGCTTACCTGAGCCCTAGGACCATGCCTCAGAACTACCTGACATGATGACTCCTTGCTGTCCCCAGTCCACCTGGCCGTGCTGCTGCTCCAGTTTCAACTGTTCTGCCTTATTATTATTCGACCATGCTGGTCATTTATGAACATTTGAACATCTTGGCCATGTTCTGTTATAATCTCCACCCGGCACAGCCAGAAGAGGACTGGCCACCCCACATAGCCTGGTTCCTCTCTAGGTTTCTTCCTAGGTTTTGGCCTTTCTAGGGAGTTTTTCCTAGCCACCGTGCTTCTACACCTGCATTGCTTGCTGTTTGGGGTTTTAGGCTGGGTTTCTGTACAGCACTTTGAGATATCAGCTGATGTACGAAAGGCTATATAAATACATTTGATTTGATTTGATGATCAGTCTAAAATGTTGCACATACACTGCTGCCATCTAGTGGCCAAAATCTAAATCGCACCTGGGCTGGAATAATACATTATGGCCTTTCTCTTGCATTTCAAAGACGATGGACAAAAAAATACAAAAGAACAGTTGGTTTTGTCTTTGTACTTTCTTTGACCAGATCTATTGTGTTATATTCTCCTACATTATTTTCACAGTCCCACAAACTTCAAAGTGTTTCCTTTACAATGGTACCAAGAATATGCATATCCTTGCTTCAGAACCTGAGCTACAGGCAGTTAGATTTGGGTATGTCATTTTAGGCAAAAATTGATGTGTGTGTGTCTGTGTGCAAGCGCTTGAGAGTGTGTGTGACCAAGATTTCATTTAGCCTCATAATATCACCAGTGTGACTGTGGCTGTGCTTCTCACATAATTGGAGAGAACTAATTATTGTAGAAACTTGGGACTAATGCCCCATGTATATAGATAGAATCATTGAACGCTGGTCACCTCATATTGTTGTTATGTTGTTTACATACTGTGTATGTATATACTGTATTCTTGACGTTCAGTGCTTTCGGAAATTATTCAGACGCCTTCACTTTTTCCACACTTTTTTGTTAGATTATGGCTTTATTCTAAAATGGATTAAATAAATAAAAATCCTCATCAATCTACACGCAATACCCCAGAATGACAAGGCGAAACAGATTTTTAAAAAACAAAATACCTTATTTACATAAGTATTCAGACTATTTGCTATGAGAGTCAACATTGAGCTCAGGTGCATCTTGTTTCCATTGATACAACTTGATTGGAGTCCACCCGTGGTAAATTCAATTGATTGGACATGATTTGGAAAGGCACACACCTGTCTATATAAGGTCCCACAGTTGAGAGTGCATGTCAGCCCAAAAACCAAGCCATGAGGTCGAAGGAATCGTCCGTAGAGCTCCGAGACAGGATTGTGTCAAGGCACAGATGTGGGGAAGGGTACCAAAAAATGTCTGCTGCATTGAAGGTCCCCAAGAACACAGTGGGGCCTCCATCATTCTTGGGGCTCCCGAGTGGCGCAGCGGTCGAAGGCTCTGCAGCTCAGTGCTAGAGGCATCACTACAGACCCTGGTTCGATTCCAGGCTGTATCACAACTGGCCATGATTGGGAGTCCCATAGGGCGGCGCACAATTGGCCCAGCGGTTTGGCCGGGGTAGGGTTTGGGGTTTGGCCGGGATAGGGTTTGGGGTTTGGCCGGGGTAGGCAGTCATTGTAAATAATAATTTGTTCTTAACTGACTTGCCTAGTTAAATAAAGGTTACATAAAAAAATATATATAAATAAAAAAAATCAGGACTCTTCCTAGAGCTGGCTGCCCGACCAAACTGAGCAATCGGGGGAGAAGGGCCTTGGTCTGGCAGGTCATCAAGAACCCAATGGTCACTCTGACAGAACTTCAGAGTTCCTCTGTGGAGATGGGAGAATCTTCCAGAAGGACAACCATCTCTACAGCACTCCACCAATCAAGCCTTTATGGTAGATTGGCCAGACGGACATCACTCCTCAGTAAAAGGCACACGAGAGCCCGCTTGGAGTTTGCCAAAAGGCACCTAAAGGACTCAGACCATGAGAAACAAGATTCTCTGGTCTGATGAAATTAAGATTGAACACTTGGGCCTGAATGCCAAGTGTCACGTCTGGAGGAAACCAGTCACCAGTCAACCAGCTGTGGGGGTGTTTTTCAGCGTCAGGGACTGGGAGACTAGTCAGGTTCAATGGAAAGATGAACGAGGCAAGGTACAGAGAGATCCTTGATCCTTGATGAACCTGCTCCAGAGCGCTCAGGACCTCAGGCTGGGGCGAAGGTTCACCTTCCAACAGGACAACAACCTGCACACAGCCAAGACAACGCAGGAGTGGCTTTGGGACAAGTATCTGAATGTCCTTGAGTGGCCTAGCCAGAGACCAGACTTGAACACGATCGAACATCTCTGGAGAGACCTGAACATAGCTGTGCAGTGATGCTCCCCATCCAACCTAACAGAACTTGAGAGAATTTGCAGAGAAGATTGGGAGAAATTCCCCAAATACAGGTGTGCCAAGCTTGTAACGTCAATCTCAAGAAGACTCAAGGCTGTAATTGCTGCCAAGGGTGCTTCAACAAAGTACTGAGTAATGGTTCTGAATACTTACAGTATGTAAATGTGATATTTCAGTAGGTTTTTAATTATTTTTTGCAAAAATTTCTAAACCTGTTTTTGCTTTGTCATTATGGGGTATTTTGTGTAGATTGATGAGTGGGGAAAAAACTATTTAATCCATTTTAGAATAAGGCTGTAACGTAACCTAATGTGGAAAAAGTGAGGGGGTCTGAATACTTTCCGAATGCATTGTAGCTCATCCTAAGATACCTAATGTATTACTGTACATACCATTTTCTTTTCCAAACAATATATTGTGTGTCTATACACACCACATATTTATATTCTGGATGTATTCATATTCTGGTCTATACACACCATGCATTTATATTCTGGATTATCACACATGCTCACTCTAATATATCTACTTGGATTGTTATTTCTTGATTTCTTGTTGACATTTGATTTGATTATTTGCGTATTTGTATTGTATTTGCGAGACATTCTACTGCACTGTCGAAGCTAATAACATAAGCATTTTTGCTGCGCTGGCGATAACACCTGCAGATCTGTGTAAGTGACCAATAAACTTTGATTTGATTGTCACAGACTCCTCTGATAACATAAGCTTCCATGCATGAACCTGTGTGTTCCCCGGTATAACTAGGACTCCAGTGGTGCTGTTGTTCTGCTGCTGTAGTCCCCTGTGTGTGTGTGTGTGTGTGTGTGTGTGTGTGTGTGTGTGTGTGTGTGTGTCTACTTTCTGTGCATACCTCTGTGTGCATGCAGTTTCAGTGTGTGACTGTGTGTTTGAGAGTGTGTATCCATCCTTTTTCTCCCAGTGGGTCCCAGGCAGCTGGGAGACCTATTGTTCAGTGAGTAGTTTATGCATGGTGAGAGAAGAGGAAACGATGCAGAGCTAGGGCTGCTTTGTTAGGGATTTGCCTGGTTCCTGTGCTCCGCTCTACTCTAGTGTGGCTGTTTGGCAACACGCCCCTCTACAGCTCTAGCTACAGGGGATTACATAACGCTCAGGGCTCCGTGTCTCCCACTGTCTGTTCTGGAGAGCATCCATTTCACAGGCCACAGGGTAGATACAGCTCTCAGCACCACAGCTGCCTACTGCACTCACACACTATATCTGTATGGGGAGCTATGGGTATTGCCATTGTATGCTGTGGAAGTCTATGGGAAGAACAGGTTGTCTGTCAGTCTGTCTCTCTGTCTGTCCCATAGGTCTGCCTTGTGTATATGATTCATTATTAGGGAGCTTTTAACTCAATATAACCCCGTCCCCACGGTAACCAGGCCTTTTATTTCATTGTACTGCACATCACCATAGCAACTTAGATGTTCAATTTCGTCTCTGCTTTGTTCAAAAATATCATGGAATAAAGGCAAACACAGGAGTTCTGTTTGAAAACAATCACCAGAGTCAACTGCAGAATCGAAACATTCCCTAAAATACACAACAAACATACAGTGAACTTTATTGCATTACTGTAATATATATAACACCTGATTCTACAAACTCTCAAACAGCATCTCTCTGCCTCTGAAGACGTTATATAAATTACTTTTTGCATGAATAAAATCCAGGGGTGAGATCTCAGAAACAGACACAACTGGAAGATTGACACACTGTACATGTTTCTCCGCACCCCATACGGGAGACTGAAGTCAATGATTTCCATACATGTACATTGACGCCTAATGCCTGTGTGTGTGTGTGTGTGTGTGTGTGTAGTTCTGTGTGTGTGTGTGTGCGTGTGTAGTTCTGTGTGTGTGTGTGTAGTTCTGTGTGTGTGTGTGTGTGTGTGTGTGTGCGTGTGTAGTTCTGTGTGTGTGTGTGTGTGTGTGTGTGCGTGTGTAGTTCTGTGTGTGTGTAGTTCTGTGTGTGTGTGTGTGTGTCTGTGTGTGTAGTTCTGTGTGTGTGTGTGTGCGTGTATAGTTCTGTGTGTGTCTAGTTCTGTGTGTGTGTGTGCGTGTGTGTGTGTGTGCGTATGTAGTTCTGTGTGTGGTGTATTGGGGTTGTGCGGCAGAGCATCATGGTGTTCTATCATCATGAACGGCAGAAAAGGATTTCAGACAGACGTCAGAGCAGGAAAACGATGTGAATCAAAAGGGACAAATATACAGTGAATAAAGGAAAGGACAGTTATTCAACTGTGAAAAATAACTGTGGAATTAAAAAATGCTACATGAGGGAACTTTAGGATAAAAAAAATCAGTAAGTGAAGTGAATGAAGATCACGTGACTGAGGAAAATATTGCCATGGTGACACAATATTAAAGTAAGTGACGAAAAATGTCTGGAATGGTTGGAAACATTGGACAGTTTGATGAAAGTATTGAATGTTTTGTTCTTGCGAATTACATTGATGAGGACAAAATTGTGCCTATATTTTTTTGTGTAATGGGGTTCAAGACATTTAATTCACTATGCAGCCTACTGCAGACAGACAGGCCAGGTAATAAGATGTGTGGGGATATTGTGGAAATACTTAAAGGACACTTTTCACCAAAACCACTAGTTATTTCTGAAAGGTTTAGGTTCCATATAAGAAATCAGGAAGAGGGAAAATCAGTGACAGTGTTTGCTTCTGCGTTAAAGCACTGGGAGTTTAACAATGTTCTAAATGACACCATTAGAGACAGACTTGTATGTGGGCTGCGGAGTGAATGTACACAAAAGAGACTATTGACTGAAAGTAATCTGAGCTTGGCAAAAGCCATTGAAGTCAGCGTGTCCATGGAACTAGCTGCTAGTTCATCAGGAAAAGTGCACAGAGTTGCAACTGAAAATCAGAGACAGGGAAATCAAGGCACATGCTTCCACTTTGGCAAGGCGTGACTTCAGGCTTCTTCTACATGCTGGCGTAAGGACATAGATTGTGGTAAAAAAGGGCCACATCGAGCTAGCCAGCAGCAAGAAAATGACCTCTGAGAAAACGTCAGACTGATAACAAGAAAGAGAGATTCCAACCAAAGAAAAAGAGACATTCACGCTGTTGAGAAAGAGAACACAGAAGGTAGTTATGCTACCAGATCTTGAGTGGATTGCCAGGAGTACAGTGCTACCTGGATGACATCCTCGTAACTGAAAAAGGTTAAGAGGACCATCTCCAGAACATGGATGTTACCTTATAGAGACTGAAGGATTAAGGGCTGCAATTTCATAAGGACTCCGTTCAAGGTCAAGGCTATCTTGGACGCTCCAGCTATCTTGGACACCAACAACGTTCTGTCTTGGGGTTAGTTACCAAGGCTGCTTTATCCCGAGCACAAAGCTGAGGCTGCTGCATCAGTTGCTTTATTAGGACAAAACATGTACATGGACAGAACAATGCAAGGAAGCATTTGTGAAAACTCAAGGAAACAATCCTGAAATCGGAGGCACTGACACACTTCGACCCGTCATTGCCCATCCAACTCACTTGTGATGCTAGTCCATATGGTGTGGGAGCACCCGTGACCCATATTGAGCCTTCCAGTGAAGAGAAGCTGATCACTTTTGCGTTGAGGACATTGAACAAAGCAGAAAGTAACTACACACAGATAGAATGGGAAGCCCTAGGCATTGTTTTTCGGAGTGCATTCACTAGTATCTGTACGGGAGGAAATTCACCCTTCTTACAGATCATTGTCCGCTGACCAGCATCTTTGTGGCTGTGTACTGGAATTCCGTCACTTGCTGCAATTAGAATGAAAAGGTGGGCTTTGTAGTTGTCAGCACACACCTACAACATCGGGTAGCACAAGTCAGAACTGGACTGAAATGTAGACCTTCCAGGTTACCACTAGCTGTGGTCAAGCCAAAGTCATGCCAAGTGGACATCCTCTATTTCAGACAAGTGGAAAACACACCAGTCACTTCAACACAAGTGCGGAGAAACACCAGGAATGACCCAGGGTTTCTGAGATAAAGTCGCAGGAGATGCTCCGGAACTGAAAACCTGTCAGTACAGTCCGGTTGTCTGTTGTGGTGGAGGAGAGTTATCAATCCGCCTTTGCTGAAGAAACCAGTGTTGCGACAGCTACACTCAGGTCATTGTGGAATGGTGCACATGAAGGAAATCACACATAGCTACTTCTGGTGGCTTGGATTGGATGAAAGCATTAAGGAGAAGCAAAAACATGTTCCTCATATCAGAAGGTTTGCAACGTACCTCCTCTTGCACTTCTTCATCTGTGGGATTGGCTGGAGGAGGCATGGCAACGCATACAGGATGTTTATCTTGGTCGTGAATGCTCCAGGTGGACAGAGGTTGTCATCATGAGGTCAACTACTGCAGAGAAGACTATCGGAAAGCTTGGATAAGTTTTTAGTCAGTTCTGATCACCACTGCAACTCATTAACGGGCTGCAGCTAGTGTCCAAAGAAATGGCCACATTCCTACAGGGGAATGGCGTACAGCACATCAGGTCCGCACCGTATCATCCATCTACCAACAGGCTTGCGGAGAGGTTCATACAGAACATGAAACATGCCTTGAAGGGTCTCAGGGTCAAGGGACACAGCTTCCTGCTAGCCAACAGGAACAAACCTCATGCAATCACCAACGCTTCGCTACACATGAAAGGAGAGCTACGCACAAGCTTCGACTTACTCAAACAGATCGAGAATCAAGTCAAATGTAATGAACTGCGAACGAAGTACAGAGCTTTCAATCCTGGAGAAAGTGGGTTCCTGCTACAGTCATTGCTCAGACTGGCCCTGTGTACTACACTGTCCAGACTGCATAGGACGTCAACTGGAAAAGACAGACAGATCAGTTACTACTGAGTAAAGCCACACCGACAGAACCAACAGTCGTGAGTGGTCAGAAATGTTACTGGGTGATACCCTGACCCAGCAGTCATCACCTAGGGGCTCACAGTAACTTTCTCGGGACTGTTGTTAAAAATGGGGACAATTTAACTAGGAGGAGAGGAGATATCGTGTATTGGGGTTGTGCAGTTGAGCATCATGGGAGTTATATGTGTTGAGATGAACGTGTCCATTATAAATTGCTGAACTAATTCCTGTCTCCCGTCACATCATTATTGAATTCTTATGAAGACGCGGTTATGAAACCCACGAGACATAACACAGCGTGTGTGTCAGTGTTTCCGTGTGTCAGTGTTTCAGTGTATCAGTGTTTCAGTGTGTCAGTGTGTCAGTGTTTCAGTGTGTCAGTGTTTCAGTGTGTCAGTGTTTCAGTGTGTCAGTGTTTCAGTGTGTCAGTGTTTCAGTGTGTCAGTGTGTCAGTGTTTCAGTGTGTCAGTATTTCAGTGTTTCAGTGTTTCAGTGTGTCAGTGTTTCAGTGTGTCAGTGTGTCAGTGTTTCAGTGTGTCAGTGTTTCAGTGTTTCAGTGTTTCAGTGTTTCACTGTGTCAGTGTTTCAGTGTGTCAGTGTTTCAGTGTTTCAGTGTGTCAGTGTTTCAGTGTTTCAGTGTGTCAGTGTGTCAGTGTTTCAGTGTGTCAGTGTGTCAGTGTTTCAGTGTGTCAGTGTTTCAGTGTTTCAGTGTTTCAGTGTGTCAGTGTTTCAGTGTGTCAGTGTTTCAGTGTGTCAGTGTTTCAGTTAGTGGGTAAAAGCCGTCTTTTGCCCCACCACAAAAAAATGAAAATCTGATAAATAAAATTGGCACTGGCCAATTGTTCAAAGAATATAAATAATCCCATTGCGAAATATTGCATTTTAGCCTATTCATTGATTGAAATACAAGTTGATGCAGTGCGAGAGATGCTGCCGCAGCTCATCAATCAAGGCTGGTCACTAGAAACACACGTCGATTTCGGTTGTTTGAAAAGGCCCTGAGGATGTTGGTATATATGCCGACCTCAGTGCTCACACCCCCCAAAAAATAACCGATGGCACAGCAATGGGCTCAAACTCACAACGCGAGAACGCGCTGCTTAGACCACTGCGCCATGGCAGTTCACAATTGTCTAGCAAGCAGGGAGAGTACTTGATGATACTAAATGGAAACAGCATTTTTTTTGGACAATATTTTAATTTTATGCTTTCCCCAAACCATAGTTCTAGCCACTCAGAATTAATACCTAAACTTAACCCTAAACTTAACCCTTTGAGTTGTTTATGTTTAAACCCTGTAACCACAGAATTAATGGGTTAAACAAATCAATGTTCATCCAATTATGTGAAGTCCAGAAGTGAAACTATGAGATCGGCTGGATCAAAAAGCAGTTTGTTGCTGCTGGAGTGAAACATGTGCTTTAATAAGCCCAATCATTGCACAACAATTATAAAGGCAATCGCGTGTAAAAAAAAAAAAGATACAAAAAAATAAACACCAATCGCCACAATTAAGAAGAGCTACTATTTTATTTTTCAACTAGTAATTGATGTGCGCTTCCCATTCATCATTCAAGTGCATAGGTAACTAGGTAGGCTTCAGCATGTCACACACTACTATGCACTTAGCTTCCATTTTGAAAACATACCTAATTGTTTAAAACCTGAACGTTTTACTGCGTATTATGAGGCATGTCTTACCTAGCTTCAAAATAGCCTAGCCCAAATCTAACCAAAAAACACATTATTTTGCAAAGGTCTACAGTAGCCTCAACAGCACTCTGTAGGGTAGCACCATCATGTAGCCAGAGGACAGTTAGCTTCCGTCCTCCTCTGGGTACATTGACTTCAATACAAAACCAACATCAGAGCTCTTGCAGAATGAACTGACATGGTGTCCACCCAATCAAAGATTCAGAGAATTAATGTAGTACTGAAAGCATAAGCTACAGCTAGCTAGCACTGCAGTGCATAAAATGTGGTTGAGTAGTTGTGATTGAGTAGAAGCGAAGGGAAGAGGTGAGAGGAGGAGAGTGCATAGATGCGAGGATGCAACGTGGCTTCTATGAAAGTGAACTGTGTTTACACGAGATCAGGGGTGTATTCATTCTGCTGATTTTGTTGAAAAACATTTCTTAAACGGAAGTAAATGGAACATAACGGGAATAAACATACCTGAATTTGTCCAATATAAACTCTTGTTTGTAACTGTTGGACTAATGATGACACACTATATCAGCAAGATGCAGGTAAGAGTGTGCAAAGCGGTATTGAATGTCATTGTCTGTCCATGTGTCAATGCCTGTCACCTCAAATTTGTCTCTCTACCTGTGTGCACCTACATTGTAAACTTTCCTTTATAGGCTAGGTTGTAGCAACCTCATGATGGGTATAGGGAAAATTTGAGTATCATGTAGAAGCCTAAACCTATCGCTGTTCCAATGAACTGGGTGAATGGAATATGAATGACAGTCATCCAATATGCTGCAATAGAAAAATAAGGTCATGCTCATGAAAAATAGGTGATATTAGCAACCCATGCTAGTTGTTGCATATTTAGATATCCCCTCTTTTGAAATACAGAGACATTGTCATCTCTGTCCCATGAAACCACTCACAATATTCTTTTCCAGCTAATTGCATTAAAAACTTATTGGCGCACTCATCCCGTTAGCGGGATTATTTTCGTCAACATCCACTGAATTGCAGAGCGCCAAATTCAAATTAAATTACAAAAAATATTCAATATTCATGAAATCACAAGTGCAATATAGCAAAACACAGCTTAGCTTGTTGTTAATCCACCTGGTGTGTCAGATTTCAAAAAAGCTTTACAGCAAAAGCTATCCAAGCGTTTATGTTAGGACATCTCTCTCAGCAGAGAAAACATTACAAACAGCTAGCAGCAAAGTAGATTGGTCACAAACGTCAGAAAAGCAATAAAATGAATCGCTTACCTTTGATGATCTTCGGATGTTTGCACTCACGAGACTCCCAGTTACACAATAAATGTTCCGTTTGTTCCATAAAGATTATTTTTATATCCAAAATACCTCCATTTGGTTGGCACATTTTGTTCAGAAATCCACAGGCTCGAGCGGTCATGACAGGGCAGATGACAATTCCAAATAGTATCCGTAAAGTTCGTAGAAACATTTCAAATGTTTTTTATAATCAATCCTCCTGTTTTTACAATAAATAATAAATAATATTTCAACCGGACCGTAGCTTTTTTAATAGGAGAGAGAGAGAAAATGTATGCTCCAAGCTGTTGCGCATGCAAAACTCTGCTGGCACCCAGCCATCCACTGACGCAATCTGATCATTCTCACTCATTTTTCAGAATAAAAGCTTGAAACTCTATCTAAAGACTGTTCACACCATGTGGAAGCCATAGGGAAAGGAATCTGGTTGATATCCCTTTAAATGGAGGGAAGGCATGCAATGGAACAGGGAGATTTGTTTCTCTTAGGCACTTCCTTCTTGGATTTTCCTCAGGTTTTCGCCTGCAATATCAGTTCTGTTATACTCACAGACAATATTTTGCCAGTTTTGGAAACTTTAGAGTGTTTTCTATCCTAATCTGACAATTATATGCATATTCTAGATTCTGGGCCTGAGAAATAGGCAGTTTCATTTGGGTACGTTTTTCATCCAAACATCAAAATACTGCCCCCTACACTCAACAGGTTTTAACCTGAACATTCATGCGTATCCTACTGCCTTCAAATAAAATTGTATTTGTCACATGCGCCGAATACAACAGGTGTAGTCGGCCTTACCATGAAATTATTACTTATAAGTCCTTAACCAACAATGCAGTTTTAAGAAAATAGAGTTAAGAAAATATTTACAAAAGAAAAGTTTAAAAAAAGAAAAAAGTAACACAATAAAATAACAATAATGATGCTATATAAAGGGGTACCGGTACTGAGTCAATGTGCAGGGACACAGGTTAGCAGAGGTAATTTATACATGTAGGTAGTGGTAAAGTGACTATGCATAAACTGCAAGTAGCAGCAGTGTAAAAACAAAGGGAGTGGGGGGGTGTTTATGCAAATAGTCCGGGTGGCCATTTGATTAATTGTTCAGCATTGTTATGGCTTGGGGTAAAAGCTGCTAAGGAGCCTTTTGGACCTAGACTTGGCACTCCGGTACCGCTTGCCTTGTGGTAGCAGCAAGAACAGACTATGACTTGGGTGATTGGAGTCTTTGACAATTTTTTGGGGCTTCCTCTGACTAATTACACCCTACAGTATATCAGCTAGATGCAGGCAAGAGTGTGCATTGCTGAGCTTAGAATGTGAAAAAATATATATAATTTATCAACATTTTAAGCTGAATGTTCTGTTCTGTTGAATGAGCCTCATTGGTTTAAAAAAATGGAATGTAGCCTAAGCCTACTGGTTGTATGAATTTGGGATCTATCATCCCACAACTGTCCCAGCCTGTTTGGAATAGGCTATTTCTTTCTCACACAGAATGACAAGGTGAACAATAGAATAGGTAAACTTTTCTACTATGGGGGATAGTAGATTGACATAGACTAGGGATTTTGCTGTTCGTTGCTACAGACACCCTGGTTCGAATCCAGGCTGTCTCACAACCGGCCATGATTGGGAGTCCCATAGGCTGGCTCACAATTGGCCCAGCGTCGTCAGGGTTTGCTCGGTGTAGGCCGTCATTGTAAATAAGAATTTGTTCTTAACTGAATTGCCTAGTTAACCCTCCTGTTATGTTCGTTTCATGTTAATTATTCTGTGTTCCCGGTCCAAAATGACCACCCCATTATAGCTGATTATAAATCCATAACAATACATATATTATCACCTAATGTTGTGTTAGATCTTTTTATCAACTTAAGTTCTTGTGGACATTACAAGTTTTGAACTTCTATTTGCTATTTATGGCCTGTAGGCCTCATTGACCTGAGCTCATACAACTTGTTTTTGAGTAAAAAAAAGCATCATGTATGGATTATTTTGACTATATCAAAGTTAAACAAGGACTCTCTCCTCCTCACCAGTGTCATTATCAAAGATATGATCAAGAGCCTCACGTACAGAATATTGTTTGGTCATTGTGCAGAATGAATGAATTGTGAGCAAGGCCTCAAAAAAGCTTTACATACCAGAGCAGCGAGAAAAGTTCTATATATTGTTGAAACAATGTTGGAATTGTTTGTGAAAATGCCAACAGGTGTGGTTCCCGTGGGGGAAAGATTCTATTGGGGAAAGGTTCCTGTGGCAGTTGCCATGGAAACCAAAAAGGGGAGTGAGGTATGTGTGCGTGCGTGCATGTGTGTGTGCTCAAACACACATGCATATGGGGGTCTGGGAGAGGAAGTGTGTCCATCTGATGAATGGACATGTGACTGAACTCAATTTTATACACTAATTGTCGTCTCACTCATTCATTTCTAACAACCGGTCATTTTTGACCGGGAACACCACAGATAAACAAAAGTTAAATAAAACACCCAAAATTTTATGACAATCATCAAAATGTATTTTGTGTGTTCAGATGCCCTGTGTGGACAAAGTCATGGAACCTTATGACAATCAGATTAAATGAACTACAATTTCAGAGAGAAAACTTGCAAAAGGTCCAATTTGACCGGGAACACAGCAGGAGGGTTAAATAAAGCTTAAAGAAAGAAAAATAATAATAAGTGGCGTGTGGGTTTCAAGTTTGGGGAAGCAAATATTCACCCTAAAAATGCAACTTTATGATAAAGCATGCATCTTCGCATTTGCAGACTTATCTAAAATAACCTACTATTCCTAATGTGATGATTAGTTTGGATAGTCGTAATTTAGGCTAATAATATAACTCAATCACTGTTCTCAAAAGAGACTGTTCAATGCAGCGTGTAGTGGCGTAGATTAGGCAAAGGCTTTGGGCTATATCAGATAGCATACATGTATTCTTTGCACAGGAAAATGTTGGCCTTTCATAAACTAATTCTACTTAAGCAATAATGCACAAGGGGCTGTGATATTTGGTCAATATACCACGGCTAAGGGCTGTATCCAGGCACTCCGCTTTGCGTCGTGCGTAAGAACAGCCCTTAGCCGTGGTATATTGGCCATATACAACAAACCCGAGGTGCCTTATTGCTATTATATACTGGTTACCAATGTAATTGGAGCAGTAAAACGTGGCATATGATCTGATATACCACAGCTGTCAGCCAATCAGCATACCCAGTTTATAATACACTTTATATGACAGGAGACATTAACAGAATGTTTTTTTAATACGACAAAAATGACAGGGTAGCCTGCTCTGCTGACACTGACCAACAGACCAATAAAAACAACGTTGTCTGATCCATATATTAGGCCTACCAAAAGGGGAGACAAATACAACCTGGAGGCGGAAATTATTGTCCAAAAACAAAATAAAGTGTCACTGACCCAAAACACAGTGAATATGCCCACTCACTGGGTTTATAGCCGATGTTCTCTAACGGTGCCAATAAGATGTTACTTTTCGCTCAATTAATTTGAGAATTTTGATAACTAAAGACAGATTGGAGTCTTTTCATTGTCTTCTATTTACAGCAATAGCTATTTCGCTTTCCCAACAGTTTTTCTGTGATTGCATTTTTAAATATTGCGATATGCCTGGCTGGGTCTGTCTCTGCTTTTCACTGACAGTCGCAACGCAACAATAACGAATTTGGTATTTGTCCCTGAGGACAAATCATGCTTTCTGGTGTAGTAGCCTATTTTGAATTATTTTATGTATTTCTGTATAGACAAGAGTAAGCTATTTAGGATATATAATTTTGGCAATTTAATTCAATTGAATTTAGGGAAAGCTTCCCCTAGCGTTAAGGATGTATTCTGACAGCTTCAAATTGCTCATTGGAATTTGGTAAGAATGATGCATGCAGTTGCATCTGGGTTGCATGTTCTGTTAAGATGAATTATCATGAACTAAATGTGATTTCTGGCATTCTGAACACTGTGGGTGGGCACCCTAATCAGGTTGCGCAACCAATGCATATTTTTATTTATTTTTTAATTTTTAATTTCACCTTTATTTAACCAGGTAGGCAAGTTGAGAACAAGTTCTCATTTACAATTGCGACCTGGCCAAGATAAAACAAAGCTGTTCGACACATACAACGACACAGAGTTATGGAGTAAAATGGAGTAAAACAAACATACAGTCAATAATACAGTATAAACAAGTCTATATACGATGTGAGCAAATGAGGTGAGATAAGGGAGGTAAAGGCAAAACAAGGCCATGGTGGCAAAGTAAATACAATATAGCAAGTAAAACACTGGAATGGTAGATTTGCAGTGGAAGAATGTGCAAAGTAGAAATAAAAATAATGGGGTGCAAAGGAGCAAAATAAATAAATAAATTAAATACAGTAGGGAAAGAGGTAGTTGTTTGGGCTACATTATAGGTGGGCTATGTACAGGTGCAGTAATCTGTGAGCTGCTCTGACAGTTGGTGCTTAAAGCTAGTGAGGGAGATAAGTGTTTCCAGTTTCAGAGATTTTTGTAGTTCGTTCCAGTCATTGGCAGCAGAGAACTGGAAGGAGAGGCGGCCAAAGGAAGAATTGGTTTTGGGGGTGACTAGAGAGATATACCTGCTGGAGATTGTGCTACAGGTGGGATATGCTATGGTGACCAGTGAGCTGAGATAAGGGGGGACTTTACCTAGCAGGGTCTTGTAGATGACATGGAGCCAGTGGGTTTGGCGACGAGTATGAAGCGAGGGCCAGCCATCGAGAGCGTACAGGTCGCAATGGTGGGTAGTATATGGGGCTTTGGTGACAAAACGGATTGCACTGTGATAGACTGCATCCAATTTGTTGAGTAGGGTATTGGAGGCTATTTTGTAAATG
This sequence comes from Oncorhynchus tshawytscha, assembly GCF_018296145.1. Classification (NCBI taxonomy): domain Eukaryota; kingdom Metazoa; phylum Chordata; class Actinopteri; order Salmoniformes; family Salmonidae; genus Oncorhynchus; species Oncorhynchus tshawytscha. The sequence continues at coordinate 21,800,693 of NC_056453.1, forward strand.
ACATCACCAAAGTCGAGGATTGGTAGGATGGTCAGTTTTACAAGGGTATGTTTGGCAGCATGAGTGAAGGATGCTTTGTTGCGAAATAGGAAGCCAATTCTAGATTTAACTTTGGATTGGAGATGTTTGATATGGGTCTGGAAGGAGAGTTTACAGTCTAACCAGACACCTAAGTATTTGTAGTTGTCCACGTATTCTAAGTCAAAGCCGTCCAGAGTAGTGATGTTGGACAGGCGGGCAGGTGCAGGTAGCGATCGGTTGAAGAGCATGCATTTAGTTTGACTTGTATTTAAGAGCAATTGGAGGCCACGGAAGGAGAGTTGTATGGCATTGAAGCTTGCCTGGAGGGTTGTTAACACAGTGTCCAAAGAAGGGCCAGAAGTATACAGAATGGTGTCGTCTGCGTAGAGGTGGATCAGAGACTCACCAGCAGCAAGAGCGACCTCATTGATGTATACAGAGAAGAGAGTCGGTCCAAGAATTGAACCCTGTGGCACCCCCATAGAGACTGCCAGAGGTCCGGACAGCAGACCCTCCGATTTGACACACTGAACTCTGTCAGAGAAGTAGTTGGTGAACCAGGCGAGGCAATCATTTGAGAAACCAAGGCTGTCGAGTCTGCCGATGAGGATGTGGTGATTGACAGAGTCGAAAGCTTTGGCAAGATCAATGAATACGGCTGCACAGTAATGTTTCTTATCGATGGCGGTTAAGATATCGTTTAGGACCTTGAGCGTGGCTGAGGTGCACCCATGACCAGCTCTGAAACCAGATTGCATAGCAGAGAAGGTATGGTGAGATTCAAAATGGTCGGTAATCTGTTTGTTGACTTGGCTTTCGAAGACCTTAGAAAGGCATGGTAGGATAGATATAGGTCTGTAGCAGTTTGGGATCTGGTACATTTGTTAAATGTCCTGTAATCTAAAATGCGCAGGTAAATTGTCCGGAGCCACATTTTCCAAAAGGAAACACTGGTGTGTGTGTGTATAGCATAAAAAGCAGGACGAAGCTGTTGTTAATCTAAAGTGCTTTTACTGATTAGAATTATTGAAAATTATGCTTTGGTTCATTCAACCTATTATATTCACTTTGTCTGAAATCAAATAACAAATTCGACAGATCAATGTGGTTTTCTTTATTGAAAGAAAGAAAATTACGCTTTGGTTCGTTCAACCTATTATATTCACTTTGTCTAAAATCAAATAACAAATTAGACAGATCAATGTGGTTTTCTTTATTGAAAGAAAGCATTTAAATTGCTTTCAACACCTGACAGCTCAGGTCATTGACAGTGGTGATTTTGGCATGTAAATCTTGATGGGGCAAAAAAAATTTGGGTGGGCGTGCAAGCCAGCAAAGCCACTACACTACACAATCCAATACAACACTAAACAATACAGTAATTGCACTATAGCGGTGACAAACGGTGCCCACAAACGGTTAGGGCCTACATAAAGCTGTCCCAACAGCAGAGTCCCAACACCTTATCTCCGCTAATCCTGTCTGTCTGTTAGATCCTTGTCTGGCAGCGAAACAGTTCATTCAGTCTCATTCACTCCCTTTTAAAAAACATAGCTGATATGGCTGATTTGCTTAACAAATGTGGTTTCTACTGACAATTGAGATGAACAGACTATGGTATAAGGGGACGACAAGCGGATAAGAGGCAATCCGTAATTTCGATTAAGACATTCATGAATGAGCGAGCTAGGACAGACATCATCAATTTAACTATTTGTTCAGCACCTTTGAAATGTACAGTGACAAAATTCAGAACATTGGCCGTTCTTAGTGTTCTCCGTGTACAACAAGTCAGAACCGTAGGATAAATAAAGGGGGCATATAAGCAGACAATGAAAGCTCATAGATTTAGATGATTACACTGCTCTAAAATTGGCTATAGGCTACATGTGAACCACCGAGTCCAAACAGTAGGCGAAATTAAGAGGGGAAAATAGACCAAATTATTAGAGTGAGGTACATGGGCTACTAACAGCTTACTACACAACATACACTTAGTATTAATTTCTTAGCTACCATATACATATCTCCCTGGCATATTACCCAATTTATGCAGCAGCATACAAGACATTCTTGGACTCAACTTGTTGTACTGTGCTCACTTGAACAGCAAGGTGGCATGGCGGTCCTTCGTGGGGAAATTTGTCTCTGATTTGTCTCTGATTCCCAGTTCCCAGTTTCAAGACAACTGGGAACAACAAAAAAAACAAGGTTGAATCATGACGATGTCGGTGATTTTCAGGTCGTAGTTCAAGAAAGAGGTCCGAGTTCCCAGTTTACAATTCCGAGTTGGATGACTGTTCATAATGTATTTTCCCAGTTGTCTTGAACTTACTGTGGTCAGATTTCCAATTTCCAAGTTAACAGTTGTTTTGAGCGCGGCAGAAATCTTGCTGGATTGACAGCATGGCCAATGTTGAATGTTCATAATTTTAAGCTTGGAAAATAGACCCTTATTCCCAGACTTGGGACCACACAGCCACTACACTGAATAGCAGTCTAGTGATTGCTTTGCAATGCTTGCAGTTAGCCACTGATTCCTTCCAAACCACTCATTGTTGAATTTGCAATTTCCAACTTGTTGTGTAATGTTTATGTTCAGTGAACGATGAGCACCAATAAGTTTTATCTATAATTTATCTTTATTATTTCTCTTTATATGAAAAGGATTAAAAAGGATTTGCCAGTAGATTGTCGACTTTATTCATGATGATGACTGCTAGCTAAGATTTTGAAAGTCCAATCAAAGCTACTGTAGATATAATTTGATTTGATGTAATTTTATCTGTGGCCAATGACCTTGAGCTTTCTTGGGCACTTTTAATGTAACTCTATGGCAGCACCCAAGGGGCTTGAATTTTCAAGCTCTACCCTTAGATTTGATGGTGACTTAGTGTCCCCATGAGTAACAGAACACTGAGCCAATCACGGCGCAACTAGAGAGCATTACCAACTCCCACACTTTGTATTTTCCTTTGGCTAACCCACCACCACAGAAAGCACTTTGCAAGGCTGAAACACCTGCATTTTGGAGCTGCCTTACTCAAGAAAGCAAAAAAGAGACCATGTTTGTATGCAGCTTTATTAACTCAGTGATTTGTTATTTATTTTTACATTGTTTGCAAACTGATATGTGACGTGCATTAATGCCAAAATAACATGCAAAACAGGCAACCCCCCCAAAAAACTAATGAGTATTATTTATTTATTTATTTATTTTTAGCTAAAAATGTGGGGCTCAAAACAGGTGTGACGGTTGCCACTGGTAATTGAATAGTAGTGACGCTACATTTGATACCGGAGCTCAGAGACATGAGTTCGAAATCGCTAAGCAGCTAAATCCGAAGCAGTGTGCCAATGCGTGTGTGACTTTATCAGAAGTACATCATCAAAGACATCTGAAGCTTCATTTAACTTCTTCGATATAGGGGGCGCTCTTTTCATTTTTGGATAAAAAAACATTCCCGTTTTAAACAAGATATTTTGTCACGAAAAGATGCTCGACTATGCATATAATTGACAGCTTTGGAAAGAAAACACTCTGACGTTTCCAAAACTGCAAAGATATTATCTGTGAGTGCCACAGAACTGATGCTACAGGCGAAACCAAGATGAAATTTCAAACCAGAAATGCCCCAGATTTTGAAGGCGCTGTGTTCCAATGTCTCCTTATATGGCTGTGAATGCGTCAGGAATGAGCCTACGCTTTCTGTCGTTTCCCTAAGGTGTCTGCAGCATTGTGACGTATTTGTAGGCATATCATTGGAAGATTGACCATAAGAGACTACATTTACCAGGTGCCCGCTTGGTGTCCTCCGTCGAAATGATTGCGTAATCTCCAGCTGCGTGCATTTTTCCATTTGCTTCAGAGGAGAAACCCAACTGCCACGAATGATTTATCATCGAATAGATATGTGAAAAACACCTTGAGGATTGATTCTAAACAACGTTTGCCATGTTTCTGTCGATATTATGGAGTTAATTTGGAAAAAAGTTTGGCGTTGTAATGACTGAATTTTCATTTTTTTTCTTAGCGAAACGTGATGAACAAAACGGAGCGATTTCTCCTACACAAATAATCTTTTTGGAAAAACTGAACATTTGCTATCTAACTGAGAGTCTCCTCATTGAAAACATCTGAAGTTCTTCAAAGGTAAATGATTTTATTTGAATGCTTTTCTTGTTTTTGTGAAAATGTTGCCTGCTGAATGCTAGGCTTAATGCTATGCTAGCTATCAATACTCTTACACAAATGCTTGTGTAGCTATGGTTGAAAAGCATATTTTGAAAATCTGAGATGACAGTGTTGTTAACAAAAGGCTAAGCTTGTGAGTGAATATATTTCTTTAATTTCATTTGTGATTTTCATGAATAGTTAACGTTGCGTTATGGTAATGAGCTTGAGGCTATGATTACGCTCCCGGATACGGGATTGCTCGACGCAAGAAGTTAATCACATGATTTTTTAAACCGTGTTGCAAAATGCGAGATCCACCATGGAGGAGGAGGTGTGATGCTGTGGGGGTGATTTGCTTGTGACACTGTCTGCGATTTATTTAGAATTCAAGGCACACTTAACTAGCATGGCTACCACAGCATTCTAAAACGATGTGCCATCCCATCTGGTTTGTTCTTAGTTGGACTATCATTTGTTTTTCAACAGGACAATGACCCAACACACCTTCAGGCTGTGTAAGGGCTATTTGACTAAGGAGAGTGATCGATCGACCTGGCCTCCACAATCACCCGACTTCAACCCAATTGAGATGGTTTGGGATAAGTTGGACCGCAGACTGAAGGAAAATCAGCCAACAAGTGCTCAGCATATGTAGGAATTCCTTCAAGACTGCTGGAAAAGCATTCCAGGTGAAGCTGGTTGAGAGAATGCCAAGAGTGTGCAAAGCTTTCATCAAGACAAAGGATGGCTACTTTGAAGACTCTAAAATATAAAATATATTTTAATTTGTTTAACACTTTTTTGGTTACTACATGATTCCATATGTGTTATTTCATAGTTTTGATGTCTTCACTATTATTATACATTGTAGAAAATAGTAAAAATGAAGAAAAACCCTTTAATGAGTAGGTGTGTCCAAACTTTTGACTGGTACTGTAGGTTTGGTAGTACAGTTGGTATTGAATCATATATTTGGTTTTGGTATTTGGTATTGAATCATATATTTGGTTTCAATAAATGTAATATTTTTCAATTGATAAAACCTCATTTAGGGGCAAGTGGGATAAGCTGAGCAATTTTTTTACATTCAGCATCACTCCATCAAGGGGAAATATAGTATTATTTTTAACAAAGATATCTACATATATTATTTCAGGATGTTGTGTTTCCCTGGAAGTAACCCGAATTCATGACAGTTTTAAAAATATAGCTTGTGGTATCTTGTGGTATCTTGGTATCTTGACATGTCATACCCATGGTATGGGGTAAATTAAGTCACTTACCCATTTCTATACTGAATGAAATATGACCACTACTCTTTCAAAACCCTTTCTATCTTTATTTCACAAACACAATTCAACACAATTCAACACAATCACTTTTTAGTCTTTTAATCATTTGAGGAATCTTTTAACACAGACTTAACACCTTACAAAAACATTGTACTTTTAAAAAAACACTTTAAAAATGATACATTCTAAAAACATTTAACAAGACTAGGCCAACGAAAGAGAATATAGACATAACATTTAAAACTATCAAATCTAAAAACATTTTACAAGACTAGGCCAACGAAAGAGAATATAGACATAACATATAACATTTAAATGTAACATTTACAAACACTTAGCTGTCCCAGCTGACAGAACCCCCCTATAGGCTCTGGGCGTGTGCACGGCGCACTGGGTAGGCTACAAACTAATTGAAAGTATTAACTGTAAAATACCATATTTGAAGGAGGATTCGTTTTTTGGAAGTAGTAAATTTGACAGACGTTCAAATCTGTCTTATATCCCAGTGATAATGCCTTGCATTATGCCTGGGAGGCATCAACTTGCCATTGGCTCAACCATTGGCTCAAACATTGACTCAACTTACCCCAAGTCAAACATTTTGACTATATTAGCCCACACAGCTACAAGGATGCACTTTCATGCTAGGTTTAGGACCTCATATTGAAGATTATGGAGACCCCAACTGATGTACAGAACAATCTTAAAATTATGTACTTTGGTTTAGATACAAGCATCATGAAACCTCTAACACAATAAATTCATTTGACTTCATGAAAACCGCTTTTTGAATTTAACTTGCTTACCACTTTTTCAATGTGGTTTCTTTCTTCACAGACTCCATGAAATGATGACCGCTTCCTAAACATTTGGTCAAATTATACATTTTGTGTATGGTTTCCTAGAAACAAGGTTGGCTCAACTAGATGTCGACCGATTATAATTTTTCAACGCAGATACCAATTATTGGAGGACCAAAAAAAGCAGATACCGATTAATCGGGCGATTTTTTACATTTATTTGTAATAATGACATTTACAACAATACTGAATGAACACTTATTTTAACTTAATATAATACATCAATAAAATCAATTTAGTCTCAAATAAATAATGAAACATGTTCAATTTGGTTTAAATAATGCAAAAACAAAGTGTTGGAGAAGAAAGTAAAAGTGCAATATTTGCCATGTAAAAAAGCTAATGTTTAAGTTCCTTGCTCAGAACATATGAAAGCTGGTAGTTCCTTTTAACATGAGTCTTCAACATACCCAGGTAAGAAGTTTTAGGTTGTAGTTATTATAGGAATTATAGGACTATTTCTCTCTATACCATTTGTATTTCATATACATATACTTCATGACTATTGGATGTTCTTATAGGCATTTTAGTATTGCCAGTGTAACAGTATAGCTTCCGTCCCTCTCCTCGCCACTACCTGGGCTCGAACCAGGAACACATCGACAACAGCCACCCTCGAAGCATCGTTACCCATGCAGAGCAAGGGGAATAACTACTCCAAGTCTCAGAGCGAGTGACGTTTGAAACGCTATTAGCGCGCACCCCACTAACTAGCTAGCCATTTTACATCGGTTACACGAGCCTAATCTCAGGAGTTGATAGACTTGAAGTCATAAACAGCACAATGCTTGAAGCACAATGAAGAGCTGCTGGCAAAACGCACAAAAGTGCTGTTTGATTGAATGTTTACGAGCCTGCTGGTGCCTACCACCGCTCAGTCAGACTGCTCTATCAAATCATAGACTTAATTATACTATAATAACACACAGAAATATGAGCCTTAGGTCATTAATATGGGCGAATCCGGAAACTATCATCTCGAAAACAAAACGTTTATTCTTTCAGTGAAATATGGAACCGTTCCGTATTTTATCTAACGGGTGGCATCCATAAGTCTAAATATTGCTGTTACATTGCACAACCTTCACTGTTATGTCATAATTACGTAAAATTATGGCAAATTAGGTCGCAGCAAGCCAGGCGGCCCAAACTGCATATACCCTGACTCTGCGTGCAATGAACGCAAGAGAAGTGACACAATTTCACCTGGTTAATATTGCCTGCTAACCTGGATTTCTTTTAGCTAAATATGCAGGTTTAAAAATATATACTTCTGTGTATTGATTTTAAGAAAGGCATTGTTGTTTATGGTTAGGTACACATTGGAGCAAGGACAGTCCTTTTTCTCGAATACGCACCACATCGATTATATGCAACACCAGACACGCTAGATAAACTAGTAATATCATCAACCATGTGTAGTTAACTAGTGATTATGATTGATTGATTGTTTATTATAAGATAAGTTTAATGCTAGCTAGCGACTTACCTTGGCTTACTCCATTCGCGTAACAGGCAGGCTCCTCGTGGAGTGCAATGAGAGGCAGGTGGTTAGAGCGTTGGACTAGTTAACTGTAAGGTTGCAAGATTGAATCCCTGAGCTGACAAGGTAAAAATCTGTCGTTCTGCCCCTGAACAAGGCAGTTAACCCACCGTTCCTAGGCCGTCATTGAAAATAAGAATGTGTTCTTAACTGACTTGCCTAGTTAAATAAAGATCTAACAAAAAAAAAACACACAAATAACACACAGAAAATTGGCCAAATCGGTGTCCAAAAATTCAGATTTCCGATTGTTATAAAAACTAGAAATCGGCCCCAATTAATCGGCCATTCCGATTAAACGGTCGACCTCTAGGCTCAACATACCCTTTTGGCTCAACTTACACCACTTATAACCAGTTTAAGTTTTTTTGTTGTTGGTTGATCCAGAGTTATCTTTTTACAATGTAGTGGGCTATACCGTAGGTTCTGTTTCCATATAAACACAGCATAGTGTAGATGAGCATCATACTGTATCCCCATCTGCCTGATGAGCACAGAGGTTAATGTGAATCATGGGGTGTTAGAGACAACATAGGTCCATCAATATAGCTGTGTTCCAAATGGCAATCTATTCCCTATATAGTTCACTACCTTTGAACAGGACCCTGGGCACTATACAGGGAATAGGGTGCCTGATGTATGTCCTGACCCAGGACAGGATCGGACCATGTTTCTCTTTCACTCTGACTTTTTATTTAAATTGTATCATTTTATTTAACTAGGCAAGTCAGTTAATGTAACGAGTGTGCTGAGAGTCGGGAACAAGTTCAGGGAGTGAGTGACTTAATAATAAATAAACTAAACATAATACAAAACAAGAAACAATGAACAACACACAGACATGAAACAGAAACAGAAACAATAACGCCTGGGGAAGGAACCAAAGGGAGTGACAGATATAGGGAAGGTAATCAGGGAGGTGATGGGGTCCAGGTGAGACTGATGATGCACAGGTGCGAGTAACGATGGTGACAGGTGTGCACCATAACGAGTAGCCTGGTGACCTAGAGGCCGGAGAGGGAGCACACGTGACAGTACCCCCTCCCCGACACACGGCTTCAGCTGCAGGACGCCGACCAAAATGACGATCCCGGGGATCAGGAGCGGACCGGGCACCTCTGCTGAGGCACGGGAAACCTGTCAGTCCGGCTGAGACGTGGGAGCATGGCGACCTAGAGCGCCGGAGAGAGAGCATACGTGACGGTACCCCTCCCCGGGCGCGTTCGGCTCCAGCCGCAGGATGCCAACCAAAGGGACGATCCCTTGGGGAAGTAACCAAAGGGAGTGACATATATAGGGAAAGTAATCAGGAAAGAGATGGAGTCCAGGTGAGTCAGATGATGCGCAGGTGTGTGTAACAATGTGATAGGTGTGTGCCATAACAAGCAGCCTGGTGACCTAGAGGACGAAGAGGGAGCACACGTGACAGTTAAGAACAAATTATTATTTACGATGGCCTACCAAAAGGCAAAAGGCCTCCTGTTGGGGCAGGGGTCTGGGATTAAAAATTAAAAAGAAATACATTATAAATATAGGACAAAACACACATCACAACAAGAGAAACAACACATAAAGAGAGAACAACAACATAGCAAGGCAGCAACACATGACAACACAGCATGGTAGCAACACAACATTTCAACAACATGGTAGCAGCACAAAACATGGTACAAACATTATTGGGCACAGACAACAGCACAAAGGCCAAGAAGGTAGAGACAACAATACATCACACAAAGCAGCCACAGTCTTTGAATTAAGAGATTGAGATAAAACTGTCCAGTTTGAGTGTTTGTTGCAGCTCGTTCCAGTCGCTAGCTACAGCGAACTGAAAAGAGGAGTGACCCAGGGATGTGTGTGCTTTGAGGACCTTTATCATAATGTGACTGGCAGAATGGGTGTTGTATGAGGATGAGGGCTGCAGTAGATATCTCAGATGGGGGCGGGGGAGTGAGGCCTAAGAGGGTTTTATAAATAAGCATCAACCAGTGGGTCTTGCGACGGTTATACAGACATGACCAGTTTACAGAGGCATATAGAGTGCAGTGATGTGTTCTATAAGGAGCATTGGTGGCAAATCTGATGGCCGAATGGTAAAGAACATCTAGCCGCTCGAGAGCACCCTTACCTGCCGATCTATAAATGATGTCTCCGTAATCTAGCACGGGTAGGATGGTCATCTGAGTCAGGGTTAGTTTGGCAGCTGGGGTTGAAAGAGGAGCGATTACGATTGAGGAAACCAAGCCTAGATTTAACTTTAGCCTGCAGCTTTGAAAAGTGCTGAGAGAAGGACAGTGCACCGTCTAGCTATACTCCCAAGTACTTGTATGAGGTGACTACCTCAAGCTCTAAACCCTCAGAGGTAGTAATCACACCTGTGCGAAGAGGGACATTCTTCTTACCAAACCACATGACCTTTGTTTTGAAGGTGTTCAGAACAAGGTTATGGGTAGAGAAAGCTTGTTGGACACTAAGAAACCTTTGTTGTAGAGCATTTAACACAAAATCCAGGGAGGGGCCAGCTTTGTATAAGATTGTATCATCTGCATATAAATGGATGAGATATAGCTTCCTACTTCCTGAGCTATGTTGTTGATGTAAATTGAGAATAGCATGGGGCCTAGGATCGAGCCTTGGGGTACTCCCTCGGTGACAGGCAGTGGCTGAGACAGCAGATTTTCTTACTTTATACACTGCACTCTTTGAGAGAGGTAGTTAGCAAACCAGCCCAAAGACCCACCAGAGACACTAATACTCCTTAGCCGGCCCACAAGAATCAAAAGCTATGGCCAAGTCAATAAAAATAGCAGCACAATATTGCTTAGAATCAAGGGCAATGGTGACACCATTGAGGACCTTTGAGGTTGCCGTGACACATCCATGACTTGAGCGGAAACCATATTGCATACCCGGGAGACTACTATAGACAACAAGAAAGCTAGTCAGTTGATTATTGACATGTTTTTCCAACACTTTTGATAGACAGGACAAAATAGAAATAGACCTAATAAGGTCCTGCTCTGAAGAGTATAGCCCAGCTGGGACACAGCTATGTTTATCTAAACCAGGGGTTCAGCAGGGGGGTAGGGGAGGGAGAGAGGGGGAAGGAAAGAGAGAGAAATGGAGGGAGAGCGAGAGCGAGAGAGAGAAATTATGGAATATGTCAAATTGTAGCAGAGGAATACATGACATTGATTGTTCTGCAACCACCTGAGATTTGGGTAAGATTGCTTCTTCCTTCCTGCCTGGTGTTGCAAAGATGGGAGCAGCAGGCTCTTCCTATCTCTACCTTTAGATTTGTGGGTAAATGAGGTGATTACAGTATGTCACGATTCTGCTGATGGTCAGAGATATTCTAGGGGTGATACAATTCCCATGTTGTGATTTGCATTTGATAGTACAGCAGGATGCAGAATGAGAGGGATGCTTAGTGCATCTCAATGAAGTCTGACCTGGCCTCCTCTCCTATCCTTCATCTGCATAATGAGTGTAAATGTAGGAGAGGAAACAAGAAGAGGGAAAACACAAAACTGATTGTACTATCCTTATTTCCAGTGTATTACTCTCCAGCCTTGAGTATCTCTGGTCATGCCCTGCCTTGTTTCTGAAGAAGTGCTGGTAATCAGCTCCTTGCACCCAGTAATTACAGATTTGTTGAGAGGAGGAGGGGTTTGTGTTGCAAAGGAGAACGCTACAGCAAATCTGTTGGCCTAATTAAGGGGATTTACAGTGCCTTGCAAAAAGTATTCATACCTCTGGCATTTTTCGTATTTTGTTGCATAACAACCTGTAATTTAAATAGATTTTTATTTGGATTTCATGTAATGGACATACACAAAATAGTCCAAATTGGTGAAATAAAATAAAATAACTTTTTTAAATTATTTTTTTTAAACAGAAAAGTGGTGGGTGCATATGTATTCATCCCCTTTGCTATGAAGCCCGTAAATAAGATCTGGTGCAACCAATTACCTTCAGAAGTCACATAATTAGTTCATTAAAGTCCACATGTGTGCAATCAAAGTGTCACATTATCTGTCACATGATCTCAGTATATATACACCTGTTCTGAAAAGCCACAGAGTCTGCAACACCACTAAGCAAGTGGCACCACCAAGCAAGCGGCACCATGAAGACCAAGGAGGTCTCCAAACAGTTCAGGGACAAAGTTGTGGAGAAGTACAGATCAGGGTTGGGTTATAAAAAAATATCAGAAACTTTGAACATCCCACAGAGCACCATTAAATCCATTATTAAAAAATTGAAAGAATATGGCACCACAACAAATCTGCCAAGAGAGGGCCGCCCACCAAAACTCATGGAACAGGCAAGGAGGGCATGAATCAGAGGCAACAAAGAGACCAAAGATAACCCTGAAGGAGCTGCAAAGCTCCACAGCAGAGATTGGAGTATCTGTCCATAGGACCAATTTAAGCCGTACACTCCACAGAGCTGTGCTTTACGGAAGAGTGGCCTGAAAAAAAGCCATTGCTTAAAGAAAAAAATAAGCAAACACATTTAGTGTTCGCCAAAAGACATGCGGGAGACTCCCCAAACATAGGGAAGAAGGTAATCTGGTCAGATGAGACTAAAATTGAGCTTTTTGGCCATCAAGGACATCACTATATCTGGCGCAAACCCAACACCTCTCATCACCCAGAGAATACCATCCCCACAGTGAAGCATGGTGGTGCCAGCATCCTGCTATGGGGACGTTTTTCATCGGCAGGGTCTGGGAAACTGGTCAGAATTGAAGGAATGATGAATAGTGCTAAATACAGGGACATTCTTGAGAGAAACCTGTTTCAGTCTTCCAGAGATTTGAGACTGGGAAGGAGGTTCACCTTCCAGCAGGACAATTACCCTAAGCATGCTGTTAAAGCAACACTCGAGTGGTTTAAGGGGAAACATTTAAATGTCTTGGAATGGCCTAGTCAAAGCCCAGACCTCAATCCAATTGAGAATCTGTGGTATGACTTAAATATTGCTGTACACCAGCGGAACCTATTCAACTTGAAGGAGCTGGAGCAGTTTTGTCTTGAATAATGGGGAGAAATCCCAGTGGCTAGATGTGCCAAGCTTATAGAGACATACCCCAAGAGACTTGCAGCTGTAATTGCTGGAAAAGGAGGCTCTCCAAAGTATTGACTTTGGGGGATTGAATAGTTATGCACGCTCAAGTTCTCTTTTTTTTGTGTCTTATTTCTTGTTTGTTTCACAATAAAAAATATGTTCGCAATTTTAAAGTGGTAGGCATGCTGTGTAAATCAAATGATACAAACCCCCCAAAAATAAATTTTTATTCCAGGTTGTAAGGCAATAAAATAGGAAAAATGCAGAGGGGGTGAATACTTTCGCAAGCCACTGTAATTTCTCACTGGCTCTCATATCGGGAGGGACCTTGGTGCTTTTTGTTTGGAGGATAGGGATGAATTCCCTCCATAGCTGAGAGTCTGAGACACTGGGTGTTGGGAGGGAGAACGTGAATGTGTGATGTTTCTACCAGAAATACATCTAAAATGTAATGTTTTTGTTATTCTGGTTGCCCCTGAAGTTTAAGGGTGTAAAATGTTTTAACAGTTTTAGGGAACTCTCTCTTGGCTGTGCAGCTGGGTTGTTGAGAGCTACAAAGATACAAAGGAAACTCACCCCAGATCAGTTGTGTGAGGACGTTGAACTCTCCATATAAATGAATGTTACTTTGAAAAAAGTGTTTTGTCTTGAGGGATGTCTCTTACTTTGGCCTTCTGTGACTGTTCAATAGATATACTCCTGTCATTATCTCAATGTTCTCTAGCCTCAGCCCCAGCTTGACAGTAGGAACATAAAGACTAATACATTTTCAGGCTAATAGCTCTTTTATTATCTGTAATCCAAAGACAAATGGATTCAATAAGCTGCCCAAATCTCTCTGTCTGTTTGTGCAATTCTCCCTCCTCTATTCAGAGTAGGATTTATTTGGGGACCTGCTTCATTGATTAAAATAAAAACGCTCAACTGTTGTGGTTTTTATGCTAATTTGTTGGAGTAAGTAACCAGGGATAGTGTGGTTGTTTCATGGAGATTAACACAATTTCATGAATATTTCCTCTTTGGGACATATTTATGAGGCTCTTTTTAGACGTTCCATAGTCGTGTGGTGTGGTTTAGTATGTAGTGCATAGTACAGTATGTTGGCACTATGAAACCGAATTGTGTGTAAAATATGGGTTTTACACATTTGGGACTGAGTGATTACTGACTTGTGCGGGTGTGTTTGTCCCTGTCTGTGTATGTTAATTAAGACCTGAACATGTGCCAAAGCCCCACCATATCTCTGACAACCATCTGGGGAGTGTGCTGCTGTAACCATAATAACGTCTAAATTCCAATTTCCCAGCCTGCCCTTTGCTTTTAGTGGGGGTCAAGTTTCTTATGCTAATTTGCTTGCCTGGCTGGTGAACGCTTGGTGCTCTGTGGTACAAACAGAGTGTGCTGTCAAGTTTAGGAGAGCAGGGCTGAGTCTAGCCTTTTGGGGGCCCTAAGCGAGATTTGGTTGGGGGGCCCCACTACCTTGCGCGCAAAACATTGAAGTGGCACCCCTCTAGGCTGTGTTTTATTTTGTTGTTGCAGTTTTAAGCACATTTTCTGTCATTCTACACATTTTGCCATGGGGCGGAGAGAACATTTTGTTTTTCTTGTAATTCTTGTAATTATTCAAGCAGATCCGCTTTAGCCGACATCCGCATAGCTGATGTTTTGATGTTGTCAGAGGTGGAACTGCGTTAGAGTTCCTTGCAGCTCCTGGCATATGCCTAAACCAGACATTGCTATTGGCTGCACGGAGTCACATAAACAGAAATCACATGCAAGTTTGAGCGTGTGGCGGGTGTGGCTCCCTGACAATGATCACAAGAGCAGCAGCTCACTAATTTGACGGCTCCAACGCAGTTCCACCTTTGACACTGCCAAAACCTCCTCTATGCGGGTGTCTGCTCTTGCTGGTTAATGCCTGATCTGATTGAATATAGGCCTAACATAATCAATGGAGGCACCCTTGAGGTCAGGGCATGGGCAGGTGCCCTACGTGCCCGGTTGGTAATTCAGCCATGATTACTACAAGGTTTAGATAGCTGGCTAGACTAACTTACCTGGCAATCTAAAACATGTTAGCTTACATGGGTTAATTGAATGAGATAACAAGAGGAAAACTGCTGATGCACTATCGTGGGGCTTAGAAATTGCATCTTGTGTCTTCTACTATTCTAACTCTCGACAGTAAGTTGAGACCCTGACTAAACCGACATTGGAGGAGAGGACCCGGGGAGGAGAGGACCCGGGGAGGAGAGGAGGAGGAGAGGAGCCAGGCGGAGGCCAGGGAAGCGAGGAAAAAACACATTAATTTCACGTGAACACGTGATTTCGTGTGATCTCATGTGATCACGTGATTTTAATGTGAAATTCATGTGTAATAAATATGACATCACGGGGATGCAAAATCTCAACATGTGATAACATGAAACTACATGTGTCATGTCAGCACATGTGAAAACACAACTCATGTGAAATAAATGTGACAACATGGGGAAGCAAAATTTCAACATGAACAATAATTTAACAGTGAAATTGAGGTGTTAAGGTTAAAGGACAGTATGATGCTGACTATTTGGGACTCAGCCTCACTTGGGATATGAACTCACAACCTCTAGATTTGTAGTTACCTGAAGTTCCTGCTGTGCCACCAGGCCTGTGGATGTTGTGGAAACAACACTTCTGCGCTTTGCTTGAAGTTGCAGTAAATATAAAGTAAATATATATATAAAAAATGATGGTGTTATTTCTATAAAATCACAGTATGCTGCTGTATTCTGATTTCAATTATTGTAAGATCTTGTACTGTGACCACAATTGGGACTCAGATTCAAATAGGATTTGAATCAAGAACCTCTTGGTTACTAGCAACCTGAAATATCCTGCTATAGTTCAGATGCACCACACGATCTGTGAGTGTTTAAGAGCTATGGGCCACAGACTTACTGGCAAGAATGTATTTCTGCACTTCACTAAAAGCTGCCCAGAATCAAGTAGATAAATGTCCAATTATCACCACCAACATACCCTTAATTTAATGTAAAACTAACAGTGCTCAAGGACACTTGACATCATAGAATATACATTGATTATTTGAAATTGCAACCTTGGTTGGGAGTGTAGCGATGTTTCTGCAGTACCACCAGGTTCATACTTACTACTTGAAAAGTATATTAACACGCACTCAAAACATAATGGTATGGTTAATGAGCTGTACTGTAAATAGATATTGTGCATTTTACTGTAAGTTAATGGCAACTGCACTGAACAAAAATATAAATGCAACATGTGAAGTGTTGGTCCCATATTTCATGAGCTGAAATAAAAGATCCCTGAAATTTTCCATACATACAAAAAAGATTAGTTCTCTCAAATATTGTGTACAAATTTGTTTACATCCCTGTTAGTGAGAATTTCTCCTTTGCCAAGATAATCCATCCGCCTGACAGTACAGGTGTGGCATATCAAGAAGCAGGTTAAACAGCATGACCATTACACAGGTGCACCTTGTGCTTGTGACAACAAAAGTCCACTCTAAAATGTGCCGTTTTGTCACACAACACAATGCCACAGAAGTTTTGAGGGAGAGTGCAATTGGATTTCTGAATGCACGAATGTCCACCAGAGCAGTTGCCATGTAATGTTAATTTATCTACCATAAGGCACCTCCAACGTTGTTTTAGAGAATTTGGGAGTGCGTACAACCGGCCTCGTTGTAACCGACCTCAATGGGCAAAGGCTCACCTTCTATGACCACTGGCATGTTTGAGAAGTGTGCTCTTCACGGATGAGTCCCAGTTTCAACTGTATTAATCAGATGGCAGACAGTGTGTATGGTGTCGTGAACAGAGTGCCCCATGGTGGCGGTGGGGTTATGGTATGGGCAGGCATAAGCTACAGACAACGGACACAAATGCATTTTATTGTTGGCAATTTGAATGCACAGATATACCATGATGAGATCCTGAGGCCCATTGTCGTGCCATTCATCCGCCGCCATCACCTTATGTTAGAGCATGATAGTGAAAGGCCCCATGTTGCAAGGATCTGTACACAATTCCTGGAAGCTGAAAATGGCCCAGTTCTTTCATGGCCTGCATGCCCACCAGACATGTAACCCATTGAACAGGTTATGGATGCTCTGGATCGACATGTACGACAGTGTGTTCCAGGTCCCGACAATATCCAGCAACTTCGCACAGCCATTGAAAAGGAGTTGGACAGCATTCTACAGGCCAAAATCAACAGCCTGATCAACTCTATACGAAGGAGATGTGTTGCATTGCATGAGGCAAATGCTGGTTACACCAGATACTGACTGGTTTTCTGATCCACACCCTACCTTTTTTTAAGGTGCACATCTGTATTCCCGGTCATGTGAAATCCATAGAGTAGGGCCTAATGAATATATTTCATATATATTTCAATTGACTGATTTCTTTATATGAACTGTAACTCACTAAAATCTTTGAAATTGTTGGATGTTGCATTTAGATTTTTGTTCAGTGTAGTTGCCTGAAGTTGCTGTGAATTTCTTACCTGGAAACTTCTAGTTATTAAGTTATTGTAAAATCCACAGTAACTTACTGGCAAAATGCTGCCAGTATCAAACAGGACACTTTCTGCCACTAGCAATTCTTGGCAGTAACCTATTGTGCGATCACTGACTTTTCTGTTGAAACATGCGCATTACTTGCTGATTGATAGCAGCAAGTAATGCAGCAGCATATCAGAAGATTGCAGGCGTGGCTTTCAGCTAACTCTTTTGGTCTCCCATGAGAGGCAATGTCATCCCTGTTATTAATGTGCTCTGTTGTATTCTGTTCATAAACACTGTAGTTGGAAGTTCTGTAGCCTTGTTAAACACTGATATACGTGCATGTACTACAAAAGAGCCATACAATATTTAATTTATAGCATGTCACTGTAAATAGCTACAGTAAATTACTGTGATTTCTTTTTAGTTTTAGTTTATGGTTTATGCAGCTTGTTCGTCATTAGCCAATCAGCATTTCTCAGCAATTTCAAAGCATGTAAATGCATCCAACTGGTATTTACTGTCACACCCAGATCTGTTTCACCTGTCTTGTGCTTGTCTCCACCCCCCACCAGGTGTCTCCCATTTCCCCACATTATCCCCTGTGTACTTATACTTGCGTTTTCTGTTGGTCTGTTGCCAGTTCGTCTTGTCAAGTCAAGTCTTACCAGCGTGTTTCCCGGTTTCCAGTATCTCTAGTTTCTGTTTTCTAGTTTTCCCGCTTCTGACCATTCTGCCTGCCCTGACCCATCTTAAGTAAGGATTCCAGACCTTGGCAGGACGCCATCCCCACGCTTTCAGTACATTGCTGGAGCAATTCTGCGGATTGTCTATTAGGCAGCCAGCCACAACAGTATCCTCCCAGACTCTCAGTAACCCCTCTGTCAGCAGCGTGTCTCCCCAGCCCATCACGAGAACCCTGGTTACCTCCTCCAGAGCGCTACGCTGGAGATTCGGGAACCTGTCGGGCGTTTCTCTCCCAGTGCTCCCTCAACATGAGCTGCAGCCTTCTTTTCCCTTGGACCACTCGAAGATAGCATACCTTATAACGCTGATGTCCGGGAGGACACTCACCTGGGCTATGGTGGTGTGTGAGCAACAATCCATCATGTGATTCATTCTGGAGGGGTTCATGGCGGAGGTAAAAAAGGAGTTAGATTCTCCGTTGTCCGGGAGAGAGGCTGCTCGGAAGCTACTCCTACTATGCCAAGACTCCCGTAGTGTGGCAGGCTATGCGGTCGATTTCCGCATGTTAGCCGCCGAGAGTGCCTGGAAACCGGAATCCCTGTTCGACACGGTCCTTCATGGATTATTAGAAATGCTTTAAGGCGTTACGATTATTTGAGAACATCGCCCAGCAGACAAATCTTTACAAACAGTAACCAGCCAAGTAGAAGAGTTACAGAAGTCAGAAATATAGATAACATTAATCACTTACCTTTGATGATCTTCATATGGTTGCACTCAGAAGACATTCATTTATTCAATAAATGTTCCTTTTGTTCGATAAAGTCTCTCTTTATTTCCAAAAACCTCCGTTTTGTTTGCGCGTTTTCTTTGGTAATCCACAGGCTAAACGCAGTCACAACAGGCAGACAAGAAAATCCAAATTGTATCTGTAAAGTTCATAGAAACATGTCAAACGATTTTTATATTCAATCCTCAGGTTGTTGTAATATTTCAACCGGACAATAACGTCATCAATATAAAAGGTAAACAAGAAAGGCACTCCCTGGTCGCGCGCATGAAAAAGCTCTGTGACATGGCAGGGTCCACACATTCCGACTGCTCTTACTCCCTCATTTTTAAGAATACAAGCCTAAACCAATTTCTAAATACTGTAGTGGAAGGCATAGGAACTGCAATTTGAGTCCTAAGTCAATGGATACTGTAATGGCATTCAATAGAAAACTACAAAACCAAAACAAATTCTACTTCCTGAATTGATTTTTCTCAGGTTTTCGCCTGCCAAATCAGTTCTGTTATACTAACAGGCACTATTTTAACAGTTTTGGAAACTTTAGAGTGTTTTCTATCCAAATCTACCAATTATATGCATGTCCAATCTTCTGGGCCTGAGTAGAAGGCAGTTTAATTTGGGCACGCTTTTCATCCAAAATTCCCAATCCCTACCCTAGAGAAGTTAAACCTCTGTCTCACAGCCCTTTGTCTTCTGACACAGCCCTCATCGCTGAGTTCTGCCGCCGGCATCCGGGTCAACCAGGTATGTGCCCGGGTAGGAGGCCAGGTGGTGCCCCTAGAGAAGGGGAAGTACTGTCACACCCTGATCTGTTTCACCTGTCTTGTGGTCTTTCTGTCTTGGGCCGGCAGGGTAGCCTAGTAGTTAGAGCTTTGGACTAGTAACCGGAAGGTTGCAAGTTCAAATCCCTGGCTAAACACAAGGTACAAATCTGTCGTTCTGCCCCTGAACAGGCAGTTAACCCACTGTTCCTAGGCTGTCATTGAAAATAAGAATTTGTTCTTAACTGACTTGCCTAGTTAAATAAAGGTAAAATGAATCTCCTCCCCCCATCCAGGTGTTTCCCCATTATCCCCTGTGTAATTATACTGGCCTTGTCTGTTGCCATTTGCCTCTTATTCTGAGTTGTGTTATTTACAACTTCACAACTGGTAAATTCCCACCTTCCGCGTGAGTAGGAACGCAGCATTAAATTGAATATATTGGGTCAAAAAATGGACCAATATACTACATTATCCACACATGTACCCTAAAAGGTATCAACCAGTACCATGTGACTTCCTATGCGTACCGCTGAACGGAGTCCTTATAGGTACCTTTGACCTATTTGAACACCAGGAAAGAACACTGTACCGTAATGCAGTTGTCGGCACTCGCGTGTTTACACTTGATCTGATGTGAAGTGTCCCTGAGCACTGCTACTTTTTGTGGTTGTTGTCAGATAATCACACAATTATTGACTTGATTCCGAGCAACTTTTAGCAAAGTACAGATATACATTCTTGACAATGGTCCATCTCTGTCATGGCCACAGACCTGGCGTCAAAGCAGGAAATTCAGATTTGGTATTTAGTATTTTATTAGGATCCCCATTAGCTGTTGCAAAAGCAGCAGCTTCACCTTCTGGGGTCCAACATGAAACATGACATAATACAGAACATTAATAGACAAGAACAGAACTTAAACATTTAAAAAATCGAATAAAAGGCACACGTAGGCTACATATCAATACCAGTACATACACACAAACTATCTAGGTCAAATAGGAGAGAGGCGTTGTGCCGTGAGGTGTTGCTTTATCTGTTTTTGAAACCAGGTTTGCTGTTCATTTGAGCAAAATGAGAAGGAACGGAGTACCATGCAATAATGGCTCTATATAATACTGTATGCTTTCTTGAATTTGTTCTGGATTTGGGGACTGTGAAAAGACCCCTGTGGCATGTCTGGTGGGGTAAGTGTGTGTGTGTCAGAGATTTGTGTAAGTTGACTATGCAAACAATTTAGGATTTTCAACTAAATGTTTCTTATAAAAAGAAGTGATGCAGTCACTCTCCTCAACTCTTAGCCAAGAGAGACTGGCATCCAAGAGGTTGTAAGTTCAAATTCCAGTTGTGGTTGTGTCCCAAGGGAGCTAACCAATGTTGAGGTCGATTCCATTTAAGTTTCAGTCAATTCAGAAAGTAAACCAATTTTCCAGCATTGAAGATAATTCGAATTGGAATTTCTATGTACTTCCTGAATACAATTTGTTGTTGTATGTCTACTGACAAAATACAGTTCAGCTGTAGAAATACCTTAACAGTTGTTTCCACTAACTCAGTAGCCGGTAACTTACTATAAAACACTGTATAGCAAAACACTAATACAGTATCCTATTACTGTAGAAATGTACCATTTTTGGAACACTTCGCGTGTGACATTTCACATGTGAAATTATGTCAAAAGTGTTTTTGGGTCACTACATCTGACATTTCACATGTGAAATTATGTCAAAAGTGTTTTTGGAACACTACATCTGACATTTCACATGTGAAATTATGTCAAAAGTGTTTTTGGAACACTACATCTGACATTTCACATGTGAAATTATGTCAAAAGTGTTTTTGGAACACTACATCTGACATTTCACATGTGAAATTATGTCAAAAGTGTTTTTGGAACACTACATCTGACATTTCACATGTGAAATTATGTCAAAAGTGTTTTTGGAACACTTCATCTGAAAATATGGCCCAATGCTCTAACCACTAGGCTAACTGTCGCCCCGAAAATAATTTCACACGTGGAAACATGTTTTTAGGCCACTTCATGTGACATTTCATATGTGAAAACATGTTTTTGAAACTTCACATGTACAATTTCTTGTGTTTTTGCTGTTCAGCTGAAGTATGACCACACCTGGGATTTGAACTAAGAACCTCTGGATTTGAGGTACACTGACCTTTCTGCTGCGCCACAAAGTCTGTAGTATTCTCATACACATTCAATACCAATAATACATCTCTGCTCTTAGCTAAAGCGTGTCATCTGCACTGCTATTTTAGTTATCAGATATTCTGACTATTTTCTCACCATTGATTACATTTATTATTTCAGCAATTTGAGGGTTTTCTGTATAGTTGTCTAATATTGGCGAGGTATATTATTTTGCTTTAATGTTACACTTGAATCACTATGATAAAATAGAATTGTTTTTCTTTCGTATGTTTTCAACACAGTTAAGCTGTACTTTGAAGTCCAAAGTGTACACAGGTGAAATCAGTTATTGACACAGACATGGTGGCATAGCAGGATGATCAAAATCAAGTAAACCAAGAGTTCAAATCACAGGTAAGGACATGTTGATGAACAATTACTGTTCAAATAAATATAGGGTACACAATGTGGTCAAATATGTAAGTTAAAACCACTATGTGTGTATCATAACTACTCATTTTTGTTTGTTAAAGTTCATGTGAAATATCACTTGAAGTGTTCGAAAAACACATGTGTAAATGTCACGTGAAATCGTGACAATTTGACAGGAAACGAACATGTTTTCAGGGGCACGAGGTGGTTTAAAGGGGTTGAATCGGATCATGCATTGTAGAATACATTTGTTGCTGCATGTTGTCGACTGCGTGGGATGTAGGGGGCTGCATACAAAGTGCTAAGTCTCACTCCAGTCATGCATACCAGAAATAAACAAAGTTTATGTTTTTATACACTGCGAGCAACACAGAGATAAATAAAATCAAAGTATTAATGACTTTTTAGAGCCTGAGAGAACCAATATTTGCTCCAATATCACTACACAATTGTATTTCACGTGTGCTTTTCAAAACATAAATTTGATATTCCTCACCAAACTAAATCACTGCAACTTTTGATTTGCAGTTGCCACAGCAACCAGAATGTCCAGCACTACGTGTTGCCTGTAAAGCCTAGGCTGTGGGTAATGGTTATGTAAGGATTCATCAATAAGGGGGTATGCATTACTGAAAATAATGAACGACGTGGAAGGTGTGTTCCATGGCTATAATTTAGCACACTTGCTGCTAGAAATCTGTGTTCAACATCCACTGAAGTAGCTAGCAGGTTTATTAGATAGCTGCAGTAGTTGCTGTGGTAACCAAACAAACAGATTTGCTCGTTTAGCTAACCAAACCAACAGTCCTAGCTTGACATTAAGAACATCGAATTCAACAATGCCATTCATGTTTTCAAATCGACTTTTGCTGTCAAAATCAGTTTAAACATAGAAGATATAAGAATGAATTATAGCCATTGAATTGTACCGTGCAAATATACCCTGCGTTTTTTGGGAAATAATGCACGTTCTAGATTGCCCTTCAAACCAATCAGAAACAAGTATTTAACAATGCCATGGTATAAGATGACAATAACACAGGGCCAATATCAATCCCTATTCCTTACATAGTGTGCTACTTCTAACCAAAACCATAATGTCCCTTTTGCCAAAAGTGCACTTTATAGGGATGGAATAGGATATTATTTGAGATTGAGCCACAGTAAATCACAAAAGAACTAGCTTGGCTAGCCAAAGACCAGTGTCCAGGACAGCAGCTGTAGAAAAGACTGCTAATGGCTGGTTGACAACTTGAAGATACTGTAGTTCCCTGGCTTCTTTCCCTGCATGTTGGCTTACATGATAAGCAGCAGTGTAATTTTGGGGGAGAATAGCACAACTCTCATATTACCAGTCATTACAGTTTAGGTAGTAACAATAACTGAAATAACGAGGAGGGCAGTGATCAGAACAGATGCCGTTCACAAGTTGCTCCTCCTTTCTACTCCCCCCTTCCTTCCGATCTCTCTCTCTCTCTCTCCCCCTCACCTCTCAGCTGATATACTCTATCTTTCCTAATATTGCGTGGTAATTCATCAGAGCTGTGTAGAGCTGACTTGCAGACTGTGGAAATAACTGGTTTCTAAGGACAGAGGTCCTCACTTACCCTGGTGCAGTTGAAAAACACCACTGGCCATTTCTCCAACTGTACTGTACCTTTTTCCTGTAATCAACTCATTCTACATCCTGTAAGAGATTGTCCTCATTCATCTGAGGACTTCAGTCAGATATGGGAGTCATTTTTGAAAATGTTTTGAGTATTAAGATCTACTACACCTATCTCTTCCTCTCTCTCTACCTTTCTCACTCTCCTTTTCCTCTTGATTACTTTCTGTTTGTCTCTCAATCTCTGTCTGCCCCTCTCTTTCTCTCCCTCCCTCCCACCCTCCCTGGCCCCCTCCCCGGCCCCCTCCCCTTCCCCATCTCTCTGTATCTCTCAGTGATTGTCATACATCTCCTGTATGTCTGGTTGATGATACTGCCTGTCTTTCTGTCAATAAATCACTCTGCACTATAGATCAGAGCTCAGAGGAAAACCTCCCCTATACAGATAGTCTTGTCTGTTTCTGTCAATCACTAAACACACTCTGTCTCTTTGCCAGTTATCCAGCACTCCCACTTCATCCTCCTCCTCTCCTCTCTCCTCCACTACGCTGTGCCTTCCCTACCGGCCTTCTCCAATGTCACCCCATGATGTCCCAGGGCAGATCGTTTCATGGACTGCCCCTCTAGCCATTTTATCTCTGTTGTCCCATAACACCAAGATCACTGTTGTGCAACCATCTTGTTGTAAAAAAAAATTGTATACCCCTGGATTCTGAGCACCCAGTTGCTTACAATCAGTTCAAAGCTAAGTTAAATGGTTTACTACAGACACAGAGGTAGCCTGAGGTTCTGTGTGTACGGAAGAAGGAGCAGGGGACTCTTTTGGATTGGTCTGGGTCTCTGTATTAATTGTGGTGGTGCTGTGTAGATTGTGGTGCAGGGGAGCAGAAGAACGTTAGCGCTGCTGGGTGTCATTGAGACATGCCAGCCCCAACAGACGTGCCAAATGGAGCAGAACAGCCGACCTGGCATTGCACCGCCGCCTTAGCCACACAGCCACATAACGTTGCCTCAGTCGCACAGCCACCCAAAGAAAGGAGGGAGGCAGCGAGAGGACACGGTTAGAGGGAGGAACTGAGGAGGAAGGGAAGGAAGGAGCAGGGAGGCGACGAGGCAACGAGCCTGGGAATACATGGGGGGAATTGAAAAGAGGACAAGATGAAAGAGAGTTTGTGAGTGGGGAGTAGGTGAAAGGGGAAGCGGGGAGAGGAGACGGTGAGGAGAAGCTGGGAGGCAAAGGCGATGTGGAGGAGGCAATGAGGCATGCAGCCATGTCAAGTATACCCGAAGGACCTTCTTCTCTTCTCTTCTTGTTATGAGAATTTTGTTCTCAATGTTCATAAACTGAACTTCACTTAAACTACTCTGTCTGTTACTAAGAATTTGTAAGATTCTTATTGAAATGAAACATACAGAGGCCAGTCTACTCTAGTCAGCAAAGTGTATTTACGAGAGCGCTGCTGTGCATATACAAAAACACTCCTTTTATAATATATTCTCTTAACCTACACACATACATACACACTAAACTTTGTATTCTCTCTTTTTCTCCTGGAGTCTCACCAAAGTTTATTACCACTCAGCTGACAGTTCCAGTCCCCTCCAGATATGGGAAATCTGTCTCCCTGTCCTATCTCCCTGTCCTATCTCCCTGTCCTATCTCCCCAGAGTTATAGCTGGGTCTGTTTAAACATAGTTTAATGATCCACTTTGTTTTCTTTAGGCACACACATACCGTCCTCTCTTCCTAGGTACATGCTACATAACCTCTTTCTTATGAACTAACGTTATTTATCAACATAGAAAAACAGGATAGAATTCAGTTAGTTATAGTTATATGTTAAATGTATACATCATTTAGTCATTATTCATAAAAATCTTTCCCTTCTCTTCTCTTCTCTAACTTCACTTGTGTTTTATTACCTATCCTTGTATGTCCTCTCCTCTTCTGTCCTCTCATTTTGTCTCATAACCTCTCTTCAAATCCTTCAGTTCTCCTCCACTCCCTCCTTCAAAGTATTACCGTGGAGACCTGAACAATTGGATCCAATATATTCCTGAATAAATGCTTTCCAGGAGTTTGCTTGACGCATTTCAATGTTTCTGACATATTTTAAATGATTGATAAATCAACTTGCAACTGTTGCTTGCTGTGTTGTATAACATTTTGGAAGGTACCTCGGCTGTGCATTTTCTCCCGTCAGCAGCCAGCCATGTTTAGAGCCTTGTTAGAATGAAGTCTATAGATATTCAAATGATTAAATTCTTCTTGCTGAGCATCCATTCTCCATGAATTTTCTAGTTTAGCTCCCTTCTCGTGTCTTGAAATGTGCTATTTGCGAGAAGGTGGTGTGAGATGGGGTGCTGTTCTATGTGTGTGTGTGTGTGTGTGTGTGTGTCTGTGTGTAGTCTCACCCAAGGAGAGGAGAGAGAGGAAGCTGTGCCTGTGTGAACCCTAGGCCTCCGACCTCCTGCTGAACACCATTCAGAGATCCATTCTCCTACCTGAACAATACCCAGCCCAGCTACCTAGCTTCCCTTTTCACACGTGCTACAATGCTCTCATCTCGCGCAGCCAGCAAGGCTCTCCTCACATTCACACTCCATCTCCCAGCTCCTGAAACTTTACAATTCTCTCAGAAAGCAAATGCAAATTCATATTCAAAGCATTCCTGTCCCAGTGGCTGTGCAGATATCCTGGCATATTAACCATGGAGATCAGATGTGACAATTAATATGCATACAGCTTGGCAAATGACCATTTTAATTTATTTAGTGCTGTCTCTAGGGTTACATAGTTTGTTAATGCTGTATTACATGAAACATTCCATTAAAGAAATGACATAATTCCTCACATTTATTTGGATGAGCTGAGTCAGTCTGAGTGATAAGTAAATAAAGTGTTTCTGACTAATGGGATGCTAGTAACATGTTTGAGCTGATGTCAGGGGCGGTCTTGAAATCAAAGGGAGCGGTACCCTAGACCTCCTCCTCTGTCTGACAGAGTTTGATGCAACATGTGATTTTACATCAGTAATTGGACACCAGTATATCTTAATTGGCTGATTACACATGGTATTTAATCATGGTAGCTAGCAGTGATTGTGACCCAGTCATCGTGGCGATGGTAGAATAAGCAAGAAGCAAGCAACAAGACAGAAGAGAACAGCAACACAACAACAACAGGCAGAGAAAAAGAGAGAGGAATGTTTTAGCAAATGAAAACAAAGCACTCTTGGTCTTTTGAAGAGCCACACACAGGCGAGTACTTAATGATGCACATTAAAGAGGAGATTTATTAAGGAATGTGCAAAGGCCATTAGCTGGGGCTTTGATTTGTTCATCACAGCCACACTTCAATAAATATGGAAATAGTTTCTGCCCTTTTTGTGTCATGGAGGCGCTGAGTGGAAAACTAGAATATAAGGTTGTAGCATACATGGCCAAAAGTATGTGGACACGTGCTCTTTGAACATCTTATTCCAAAATCATGGGCATTAATATGGAGTTGGTCCCCCCTTTGGTGCTATAACACTGATGTTGGGCGATTAGGCCTGACTCACAATCTGCGTTCCAATTCATTCCAAAGGTGTCCGATGGGGTTGAGGTCAGGACTCTGTGCAGGCCAGTCAAGTTCTTCCACACCAAACTCGACACACCATTTCTGTATAGACCTCGCTTTGTGCACATGGGTATTGTTATGCTGAAACAGGAAAGGACCTTCCCCAAACTGTTGCCACAAAGTTGGAAGTAAAAAATAATCTAGAATATCATTGTATGCTGTAGCGTTAAGATTTCCCTTCACTGCAACTATGGGGCCTAGCTCAAGACCATTATTCCTCTTCCACCAAACTTTACAGTTGACACTATGCATTGGGGCAGGTAGCGTTCTCCTGGCATTCGTCAAACCCAGATTTGTCCGTCGGACTGCCAGATGGTGAGGCGTTATTCATCACTCCAGAGTCCAATGGCGGTGAGCTTTACACCACTCCAGTGGATGAATTGAGGACATCTTAGGCTTGTATGCGGCTACTTGGCCATGGAAACCCATTTCATGAAGCTCCAGATGAACAGCGTTGCTTCGAGAGGCAGTTTGGAACTTGGTAGTGAGTGTTGGAACCGAGGACAGACATTTTGTACGCACTACGCACTTCAGCACTCAGCGGTGCCGTTCTGTGAGCTTGTGTGGCCTACCACTTCGCGGCTGAGCCATTGTTGCTCCTAGATGTTTCCACTTCACAATAACAGCACTTACAGATGATCGGGTAAGATCTAGCAGAGCAGAAATGTTACGAATTGACTTGTTGGAAAGGTGGAATCCTATGATGGTGAAAGTCACTGAGCTCTTCAGTACGTGCCATTCTACTGCCAGTGTTTGTCTGTGGAGATTGCCTGTCTGTGTGCTCGATTTTATACACTGGTCAGCAACGGGTGTGGCTGAAATAACTGAATCCACAAATGTTAATGGGGTGTCCTCATACTTTAGTGTATCTAATGCTATGAGTTTTCCCAGACCAGTAGACAAACCAGAAAGAACTCCAAGCCCTAGTTGTAGTTGTTTTTTTTATTACTATGAGGTTTCTAGTCATTTCAACTTCAAACTCGGCCTTATATAGATCTACAGAAAGCAATATTGATGTAGGCCAACACTAATTACAGGTTGAATATCATTCAATAATTGTTATTTATTGATACAAAACAATCTTCTTTTTTTTGCTTGCTAGATGTATTCACTCTCCCACACCACCATTAAGTGAAGTATGCATTACTGCAGAATGCATAATGTTGTTTTTCTATCTGTCCAACGTTTCGAATATTCATGCATCTCATTGGACAGCAGATGTAAAATAAGGTCATGGATTTATTGGACGTGTGTACATTCTCTCTCCTCTCCAGCTCTGCTCTCCTCTGCTCCTCAAAAGTGGAAGGAGAATTCATGTTTAAAGATTTCCTACCTTTCCTAACTCAAGTTCTGACAAGTCTAGTCAATTCTGCCGACTCACGTCAACTGTGCACCTAATTATAAAAGCTTCTAATTCTTTAGAGAACTGTGAGTTTGACAACCCAGCTTAATTTCCACTGAAAACAGACCAAAATGTTATTTAGCATATTCTATCCTCTTTCAGCACCATGGACAGATCCTATTGGCTTCTATTCTCCTATTCATTCATAGGGGAGGCAATGTTAAGACTACCTTCAGCAATTTCCATGTGTCCTTGCATAACTTAGGGTAATGTTAATGGTTAGGTTTAGGCTGAGGGTAAGGGTTGAACCGGGATGTGGATATGAAGCCAGGTACATTTTTGGGGGAGTTTGTCAGGCGGCCACACTGATTAACCACCAGTGAGTCTATTTAAGGTGGCAAGGGTGTGGTAGAAGTCCCACCTCGGGAGTAGATGGAGATTGGTTAGTGGGAAAGTTAGTCATGTGAGGTAGGCGAAATGTCCTACAAGGTTAGTGTTATGGTTAGTTAGGGTTAGGGTTTGTGTGATGGCTGAGGCTTGGGTTAGGGTTAGGGTTTGTGTGATGGCTGAGGCTTGGGTTAGGGTTAAGTTGTGTGGCTGTAGATAGGGTTAGGCCTACAGGTGTTTATACTAACTAATTGTGGATTCATAATTCTCTCAGTCATAACAAAACATTACAGATGCCATTAATAAACTACACTGAGTGTACAAATCATTAAGAACTCCTGCTCTTTCCATGACATAGACTGTCCAGGTGAATCCAGGTGAAAGATATGATCCCTTATTGATGTCACTTGTTAAATCAACTTTAGCCAGTGTAGATGAAGGGGAGGATACAGGTTAAAGAAGGATTTTAAGCCTTGAGACAATTGAGACATGGATTGTGTGTGTGTGTGCCATTCAGAAGGTGAATGGGCAAGAAAACAGTTTTAAGTCCCCTTTGAACAGGGTATGGTAGTAGGTGCCTGGCGCACCGGTTTGTGTCAAGAACTGCAACACTGCTGGGTTTTCACGCTCAACAGTTTCTCATGTGGATCAAGAATGGTCCACCACCCAATGGACATCCAGCCAACTTGACACAACTGTGGAAAGCTATGGAGTCAACATGGGCCAGTCCCTGTGGAATGCTTTCGACACCTTGTAGAGTCCATGTCCGACGAATTGAGGCTGTTCTGAGGGAAAAAGGGGGGGGGGGTGTACTTAATGTTTTGTACACTCAATACTCACACAAAGACCTACAGTACAGAGCAAGGGTGTGATCTATGGGACTATAAAGATGATATGTGAATGTAGAGCGAATGAAATGCCTCATTGATTATTATGGGCTTTACAAATGGCTGTCTGAATGTCAGCCTGTACATCTTTCAGCTTGATCCCTATGTATTGTAGTGGGATAACACGGGAGTTTTTCTTAGATACTTTATTTCCATCCCCAAAGACAGAGGAATAAACAATGCATGTTCTTGAATAGATATTCATATGTTATCATGTCTTTAGATACTGTTACGAACAAAGAAGCTACAGGTAACTGCCAAAATTAAAGAGAAGTGATGGCATAGATTCTACCAGTGTCTGAAACTCTATTGGAGGGATGCGACACCATTCTTCCACAAGAAATTCCATAATTTGGTGTTTTGTTGATGGTAATGGAAAATACTGTCTCAGGTGTCGCTCCAGAATCTAACATAAGTGTTTAATTGGGTTGAGATCTGGTGACTGAAACACGCACGCGCACACACACACACATCATCATCATCATCATCATCTGATATTCATGAGAAGATGGCTCTGCAGTGGATAGTAGCCATCTTAAGGGCTATTGTTATAAGCTGATCTTAACTTTTTTGGTACATAATATCTCCGGTGATTTTAATGCAACGAAACTGAAATCTGTTTTCCTTCATTTTTACCAGCATGTCAATTGCGCAACTAGAGGGGACAAAACTCTAGATCACTTTTACTCAACACACAGAAATGACAAGGCTCTTCCTCACCCTCCCTTTCGCAAATCAGACCATAACTCTAAACTCCTGCTTTCAGCTTACAAGCAAAAACTCAAACAGGAAGTACCAGTGATGTGTTCAATACGGAAGTGGTCTGATGAAGCAGATGCTAAGCTAGAGGACTGTTTCGCTAGCACAAACTAGATCATGTTCCGGGATTTGTCTGATAACATTGAGGAGTTTACCACATCAGCCACCGGATCCTTTAATAAGTGAATCGACAACGTCGTCCCTACAGTGACTGTACGTACATACCCCAACCAGAAGCCATGGATTACAGGCAACATCCGCACTGAGCTAAAAGTTAGAGCTTCCGCTGTCAAGGAGAGGGATGCTAATCCGGACGCTTATAAGAAATCCCGCTACGACCTCCGACGAGCTATCAAACAGGCAAAGCGTCAATACAGGACTAAGATTGAATCCTACTATGCCAGGTCTGATGCTCTAAGGGTGTGACATGGCTGGCAAACTATCATGGATTATAAAGGGAAACCCAGCCACGAGCTGCCCAGCGACGCAAGCCTACCAAACCAGCTATGTTCACTTCGAGGCAAGCAACACTGAACCATGCATGAGAGCACCAGATGTTCCGGACATCTGTATGATGTTGCTCTCATAGCCTCATGTGAGCAAGACCTTTAAATAGGTTAACATTCACAAGGCTGCGGGGCCAGACGGAATACCAGGATGTATACTCAGAGCATGCTCTGTCCAGCTGGCAAGTGTCTTCACTAACATATTCAACATATCCCTGACCCGGTCTGTAATACCAACTTGTTTAAAGCAGACCATCATAGTCCCCGTGCCCAAGAATACCAATGTAACCTGCCTAAATGGCTAGCGCCCAGTAACACTCATATCTTTAGTTATGAAATGCTTTGAAAGGCTGGTCATGGCTCACATCAA
The DNA here is from genome assembly GCF_018296145.1 of Oncorhynchus tshawytscha. NCBI lineage: Eukaryota > Metazoa > Chordata > Actinopteri > Salmoniformes > Salmonidae > Oncorhynchus > Oncorhynchus tshawytscha. Next base: position 21,832,500 of record NC_056453.1, read on the forward strand.
CACCATCATCCCAGACACCCTGGGCCCACTCCAATTTGCATACCATCACAACAGATCCACAGACGACACAATCTCTATTGCACTCCACACTATCCTCACCCACTTGGACCTATGTAAAAATGCTGTTCATTAACTACAGCTCAGCATTCAACACCATAGTCCCCTCCAAGCACATCACCAAGCTCAGGACCTTGGAACTGAACACCTCCATCTGCAACTGGATCCTGGACTTCCTGATGGGCCGCCCGCAGGCGTTGAGGGTAGGCAACAACACATCTGCCACGCTGATCATCAACATAGCATCAAGTTCTTCTGTGTCCACATCACTAAGGAAGCAGCCCTTTTCTGCAGTCAAATGACCAACTATCCCTCTAGTGGCCTCATGAGTGGAATGTTATTCATATTTTTCATAATTTCATAATTCATTAACATAATTGTGTTTATGTTAAAGGAATTTCACAATTCCTATATGTGTTCATTAACCAATTCAATTTAAATCACTTCTAAGAATTTCTAAGATCCTTATTTGTATAAAATGGACAGAGACCAAAATTAGCCAATAGCATTTATTCTCGAGAGCGCTGCTCATAATACCATGTACATTAGTTTATATACCTCACATTTCGTCATAAATGTCTCTCCTCCTCTCAGATACAATGGCAATATAGTTCACAAGCCTTCCCACATTGTCTGCCACCTGTTAAACCATCTACTACTAGCCCAAGGTCTCTCCCCTCCCTGGGTAGAGACAGAATGTCCTGTAAGGAACAAAGCATTCCAGCCAGTCTGACGATAGTCCTTGTTCTAATTCTTGATGAAAACTACACACATTACATTCAGTATTATGATTATAATAAGATTCATACATCCATACAGTAGCATAGTAGTATTCTGTTTAGTTATAGTTCTGATTTAAATGTATACATAATTTAGTCATTATTCATAAAAATCCCATCCAGTGTTTCTATGGCAAACACTTTTGTTATATTTAAGTCTTCTATGATGTGTATAAAGTATAATATTGGGTTGGGGTGAAAACTCTACATCTGACATGGTACATGTGTCTTCTTTTATTAGGACCATACCCATATGTGTGAGGTGTATACTTCAAAAAAAGAGTAAATGTGTTTAAGACTACCAAGAAACACTCTGTGTGACCCTGATTTAGCCCACTGCAGGAAAAGGTTAACACGGTCCACACCCACAGAGTTGTGAAGAGGGCATGACAGCACCTCTTCCCCCTCAGGAGGCTGAAAAGATTTGTCATGAGCACTCAGATCCTACACCATCGATAGCATCTTGACTGGCTGCATCACTGCTTGGTACAGCAACTGCATGGCACACGACGGCAAGGCTCTCCAGAGGGTCATAAGTATGGCCCAGTTCGTTACTGGGGCCGAGATCCCTGCCATCCAGGACCTCCAGGTGGTGTCAGGAGAAAGGCCATAAAATTGTCATAGACTCCAGACACCCAAGCCATATACTGTTCGCTCTGCTACCGTGCGGCAAGTGGTGCCAGTGCACAAAGTCTGGAACCAACAGGACCCTGAACAGCTTCTTCCCCCAAGCCATAAGACTGCTGAACAAGAAAAAACGATTTATCGTACTGACACCCTAACACATACACTTTGTCTGCACTACCTCCCCTACAATGACTCTATGCACACAAACTGGACTCTACCCACACACTCACACATACTTACACTGAAACCCCAACACACACACACTACATACGCCCACATACACATTACACGTGCGTACATGCATACTGACACCCACACACACACACACACACACACACACACACACACACACACACACACACACACACACACACACACACACACACACACACTGCTGCTACTATCCATTTTCGATCCTCTTGCCTAGTCACTTTACCCCTACCTATATGTACAAAGCTACCTCAATGACCTCGTACCCCTGCACATCAACTCGATACTGGTACTTTATTCATTATTCACTGTGTTTATATATAGATTTGTCATTATCTTTAACGCTGCATTGTTGAAAAATGACCCAGAAGCAAAGATTTCACTGTTAGTCTACACCTACTGTTACCAAAGCATGTGACAAATAACATTTGATTTGATTTGACATTTGATTTGATTCCCTTCAGCTGAGAATAGCAAAGTGGTGTGTAATAACGCCATTAATGCCAATACCCTCCGGAATGAGAACATATATATGGTCCCGAGGGACAGTGGCACACCGAGCATATCAAAGGAGAAGTACCGTAATATATGTGATTGTGATTTAATGGGAACGCAGATGTTCCCATGTGTGCATCCAGAAGAGTATAACTGTAATCAAATGAATCCAAACTGGGTCTGCGTTCTCTCGGTGAGAGTTATAGGTATACGGCACATACAGTACTTTGATCAAATGCAAAACACAAGACAACACAGCCGGGCCTTTTCTTTTGTTGTGAGGCGACTTATATGTAGGTTAGTTGTCATGTCAATGTGATGTCACCATGGAGTAGGCATTTGTATAGAATTTCACAGCGATAACATGCCTGACTAATTACATAAAACAAAAGAGGACTAGTTGTCTGCGCCCAAACCTTCTTTCCACTTTTAGCCTTACATTAAACTATTAAACTTACATTTAACTATGACCATGAAAGGTGTAAGATAAACCAATTAAATCAATTATAATCATGCAACAGGCAAGCAACAACTGCACAAAAACACTTTTGTGACCAGTAGCTGTGTGTGGGTAAAATCACTGGGGAAGCCAAGCCCCTCACAAATGCCATATTACAACCTGTGTTGTGATAATTGCATTGTTTGCTATATAATCTGTTAGTTCATATGCATTGCCACCATCATACATAGGCCTAAGGCCAAGACAATACGAAGACACAGTGGCAGAATAAATTCAACCACACCTTTGTTTCATCACAAAACCGGAGAGCAACCTCTGTCTGGTGAAGTCCACAAAGCATATTACAGGTAACAAACAGTTACATGACTTACAGCATGGTCAAGCAAGGTAATGTTTCTGACATTTTCGGACTGCTAAACAATTATTGATTTAGAACCACAGAGAGTTAGCGTAAGTCGCAAAGAAAACAGGAGCTGCCCCCACTATTCCAGCACCATTTCACCCTCAAAAATTCAACATAAGCAAATCGCCTATGCTGGTCTAATACAGTGACAACTGAAAGATACCCCCCCAAAAATGTGTCCAATCAACTTAAACTACATATGATTTGGCTGCCCATGGTTCTGATTTCTATGTGTGTGTGTGTGTGTGTGTGTGTGTGTGTGTGTGTGTGTGTGTGTGTGTGTGTGTGTGTGTGTGTGTGTGTGTGTGTGTGTGTGTGTGTGTGTGTGTGTGTGTGTGTGTGCGTGTGCATGCGTTCATGCAAATAGAAAAAACCTACTTGTAGAGAAACGCCAATGTCATTCTCCCTTTCATGTTGACGAAATGGTCTCTGACTCCGTCATACAGCACACAATTTTTGTTTTTATTGTCCTAGGCTACCTGGCTAAAATGCTTGCTCGCTAGCCAAACTTCCTTTCATGGGCAACGATGAGCCAGCTAATTAACATTAGCCTACTACATCTAGTTACATATTGAACTTCCATCCTCTCAGCTCAGGGCACAATGTATGAATTAATGGTTTGATCAGAATCACCGTTAAAATCATTGGTCAGTACTGAGAATTAAGTAAAATCGCAAGTCCAAATCGCTATCTCCATCCATGGATAATTTAGGAAAGGGCCAATTTTAGCTAGCTAGCTAGCCACCGGAGAACAACGACACAACAAGATGCAACAATTACATTTTGATGTGATGTGATTGTTGTGAAGCCAAATCCAAACTGGCTTCACTTCACAATTTCTTTTGGTGCGCCAGGACCATTCACAGTTGAGCTCATTCAGTTTAGCTCAACACTGATGGGCTATTTTTTTAATACTTTTTTATCAAGGGAGGCCACATACAGAGACAGAGGGGCACTGTTTCGCTTGCTCAGATGCTTTCTCTAGTGAGATACATTCAGGATTTTGCAAATTGAAGGAAATTTATGAAACACAGAGAGACGAAAGATCAATTATTTTATGTCTTTTATTTTTTTACTAATTAATTTTTTTGGGAAAGCCTGGTTTCCCTTGGCATCCATGAATACACGCCACTGCTTGTGACATATAGTACCAGTCAAAAGTGATACTCATTCAAGGGTTTTTCTTTATTTTTGCTGTTTTCTACATTGTAGAATAATAGTGAAGACATCAAAACTATAAAATAACACATTTGGAATCATGTAGTAACCAAAAAAGTGTTAAAGAAATCTAAATCTATTTGATATTCTTCAAAGTAGTCACCCTATGCCTTGATGACAGCTTTGCACACTCTTGGAATTCCCTCAACCAGCTTCACCTGGAATACTTTTCCAGCAGTCTTGAAGGAGTTTCCACATATGCTGAGCAATTGTTGGCTGCTTTTGCTTCACTCTGCGGTCAGCTCTAGGAAGAGTTGGTGGTTCCAAACTTCTTCCATTTAAGAATGATGGAGGCCACTGTGTTCTTGGGGACCTTCAATCTTGCAGAAATGTGTTGGTACCCTTCCCCAGACCTGTGCCACGACACAATCTGGTCTACGTTCCTTCGACCTCATGGCTTGGTTTTTGCTCTGACATGCACTGTCAACTGTGGGACCTTATATAGACAGGTGTGTGCCTTTCCAAATCATATCCAGTGTATTGAATTTACCACAAGTGGACTCCAATCACGTTGTAGAAATGTCTCAAGGATGATCAATGGGAACAGTATTCACCTGAGCTCAAAGTCTCATAGCAAAGGGATGGAATACTTATGTAAATAAGGTATTTCTGTTTTTTGTTTTTAATAAATCTTTGTCATTACGGGGTATTGTGTGTAGATTGATGAGAAAAAAATTATAATTTCATCCATTTTAGAATAAGACTGTAACGTAACAAAATGTGGAAGAGGGTCTGAATACTTTCCGAATGTACTGTGTTAATCACACTGTAGGGAAACTCAATTGAATAAATCATGGAATGGACCATATTCACAGTTAATATTTTGAATTCTATATACATCTCTCGCTGACAGGCAAAGTTATTTTTTCACGCTAATCAACACTTTTGGAGAGAGATTTCGTAGAGTAAATCAACTTGGTTTTAGGTTTGGCAACTTGGCTGTCAAAACCCTGCTACCCTGGATTCCCAATTAATATGACCCAGGTGCAAATAACATCCATTTACTTAATCATTTCATGTTTGAATTCATAGCATTCTAATTCTATGAAGCCTGCATCATCTGTGTTCATAGGGTCTTATAAGAATAACAATCCAGCAGGATTGTACTCCAGATTGTGTTTTAATCGATAACCGTGCCGATGTCTAATTGATGTCTGTCCTCTTGCAGAGTTGATGAGGTATATGTCAATTAGAATTCCCCCTGCTATATTCCAGTAGTCACAAAGATAACAGCCCAGTCCACACTTTGTCCACTGTTCATTCATCTCACAGCTTCGGTCTAAATTCTCAAATCAAATCAAATCAAATTTTATTTGTCACATACACATGGTTAGCAGATGTTAATGCGAGTGTAGCGAAATGCTTGTGCTTCTAGTTCCGACAATGCAGTAATAACGAGCAAGTAATCTAACTAACAATTCCAAAAAAACTACTGTCTTATACACAGTGTAAGGGGATAAAGAATATGTACATAAGGATATATGAATGAGTGATGGTACAGAGCAGCATAGGCAAGATACAGTAGATGATATCGAGTACAGTATATACATATGAGATAAGTATGTAAACCAGGTGGCATAGTTAAAGTGGCTAGTGATACATGTATTACATAAGGATGCAGTCGATGATATAGAGTACAGTATCAACGTATGCATATGAGATGAACAATGTAGGGTAAGTAACATTATATAAGGTAGCATTGTTTAAAGTGGCTAGTGATATATTTACATCATTTCCCATCAATTCCCATGATTAAAGTGGCTGGAGTAGAGTCAGTGTCATTGACAGTGTGTTGGCAGTAGCCACTCAATGTTAGTGGTGGCTGTTTAACAGTCTGATGGCCTTGAGATAGAAGCTGTTTTTCAGTCTCTCGGTCCCAGCTTTGATGCACCTGTACTGACCTCGCCTTCTGGATGACAGCGGGGTGAACAGGCAGTGGCTCGGGTGGTTGATGTCCTTGATGATCTTTATGGCCTTCCTGTAGCATCGGGTGGTGTAGGTGTCCTGGAGGGCAGGTAGTTTGCCCCCGGTGATGCGTTGTGCAGACCTCACTACCCTCTGGAGAGCCTTACGGTTGAGGGCGGTGCAGTTGCCATACCAGGCGGTGATACAGCCCGCCAGGATGCTCTCGATTGTGCATCTGTAGAAGTTTGTGAGTGCTTTTGGTGACAAGCCGAATTTCTTCAGCCTCCTGAGGTTGAAGAGGCGCTGCTGCGCCTTCCTCACGATGCTGTCTGTGTGAGTGGACCAATTCAGTTTGTCTGTGATGTGTATGCCGAGGAACTTAAAACTTGCTACCCTCTCCACTACTGTTCCATCGATGTGGATGGGGGTGTTCCCTCTGCTGTTTCCTGAAGTCCACAATCATCTCCTTAGTTTTGTTGACGTTGAGTGTGAGGTTATTTTCCTGACACCACACTCCGAGGGCCCTCACCTCCTCCCTGTAGGCCGTCTCGTCGTTGTTGGTAATCAAGCCTACCACTGTTGTGTCGTCCGCAAACTTGATGATTGAGTTGAGGCGTGCATGGCCACGCAGTCGTGGGTGAACAGGGAGTACAGGAGAGGGCTCAGAACGCACCCTTGTGGGGCCCCAGTGTTGAGGATCAGCGGGGAGGAGATGTTGTTGCCTACCCTCACCACCTGGGGCGGCCCGTCAGGAAGTCCAGTACCCAGTTGCACAGGGCAGGGTCGAGACCCAGGGTCTCGAGCTTGATGACGAGCTTGGAGGGTACTATGGTGTTGAATGCCGAGCTGTAGTCGATGAACAGCATTCTCACATAGGTATTCCTCTTGTCCAGATGGGTTAGGGCAGTGTGCAGTGTGGTTGAGATTGCATCGTCTGTGGACCTATTTGGGCGGTAAGCAAATTGGAGTGGGTCAAGGGTGTCAGGTAGGGTGGAGGTGATATGGTCCTTGACTAGTCTCTCAAAGCACTTCATGATGACGGATGTGAGTGCTACGGGCGGTAGTCGTTTAGCTCAGTTACCTTAGCTTTCTTGGGAACAGGAACAATGGTGGCCCTCTTGAAGCATGTGGGAACAGCAGACTGGTATAGGGATTGATTGAATATGTCCGTAAACACACCGGCCAGCTGGTCTGCGCATGCTCTGAGGGCGCGGCTGGGGATGCCGTCTGGGCCTGCAGCCTTGCGAGGGTTAACACGTTTAAATGTCTTACTCACTTCGGCTGCAGTGAAGGAGAGACCGCATGTTTCCGTTGCAGGCCGTGTCAGTGGCACTGTATTGTCCTCAAAGCGGGCAAAAAGTTATTTAGTCTGCCTGGGAGCAAGACATCCTGGTCCGTGACTGGGCTGGGTTTCTTCCTGTAGTCCGTGATTGACTGTAGACCCTGCCACATGCCTCTTGTGTCTGAGCCGTTGAATTGAGATTCTACTTTGTCTCTGTACTGGCGCTTAGCTTGTTTGATAGCCTTGCGGAGGGAATAGCTGCACTGTTTGTATTCAGTCATGTTACCAGACACCTTGCCCTGATTAAAAGCAGTGGTTCGTGCCTTCAGTTTCACACGAATGCTGCCATCAATCCACGGTTTCTGGTTAGGGAATGTTTTAATCGTTGCTATGGGAACGACATCTTCAACGCACGTTCTAATGAACTCGCACACCGAATCAGCGTATTCGTCAATGTTGTTGTCTGACGCAATACGAAACATCTCCCAGTCCACGTGATGGAAGCAGTCTTGGAGTGTGGAGTCAGCTTGGTCGGACCAGCGTTGGACAGACCTCAGCGTGGGAGCTTCTTGTTTTAGTTTCTGTCTGTAGGCAGGGATCAACAAAATGGAGTCGTGGTCAGCTTTTCCGAAAGGGGGCGGGGCAGGGCCTTATATGCGTCGCGGAAGTTAGAGTAACAATGATCCAGGGTCTTTCCACCCCTGGTTGCGCAATCGATATGCTGATAAAATTTAGGGAGTCTTGTTTTCAGATTAGCCTTGTTAAAATCCCCAGCTACAATGAATGCAGCCTCCGGATAAATCGTTTCCAGTTTGCAGAGAGTTAAATAAAGTTTGTTCAGAGCCATCGATGTGTCTGCTTGGGGGGATATATACGGCTGTGATTATAATCGAAGAGAATTCTCTTGGTAGATAATGCGGTCTACATTTGATTGTGAGGAATTCTAAATCAGGTGAACAGAAGGATTTGAGTTCCTGTATGTTTCTTTCATCACACCATGTCACGTTGGCCATAAGGCATACGCCCCGCCCGTCTTCTTACCAGAAAGATGTTTGTTTCTGTCGGCGCGATGCGTGGGGAAACCCGCTGGCTGCACCGCTTCGGATTGCGTCTCTCCAGTTAGCCATGTTTCCGTGAAGCAGAGAACGTTACAGTCTCTGATGTCCCTCTGGAATGCTACCCTTGCTCGGATTTCATCAACCTTGTTGTCAAGAGACTGGACATTGGCAAGAAGAATGCTAGGGAGTGGTGCACGATGTGCCCGTCTCCGGAGTCTGACCAGAAGACCGCTTCGTTTCCCTCTTTTTCTGAGTCGTTTTTTTTTTTTTTGTTGGTCGCTGCATGTGATCCACTCGGTTACACTGGTTGTAAGGCAGAACACAGGATCCGCATCGCGAAAAACATATTCTTGGTCGTACTGATGGTGAGTTGACGCTGATCTTATATTCAGTAGTTCTTCTCGGCTGTATGTAATGAAACCTAAGATGACCTGGGGTACTAGTGTAAGAAATAACACGTAAAAAAACAAAAAACTGCATAGTTTCCTAGGAACGCGAAGCGAGGCGGCCATCTCTGTCGGCGCCGGAAGTACAGAAGAAGTACGACCCACCATTCGCCATTTGGGAACCACTGGTCAGCTATGTTTAGACAAAAGTATATACACAGTTGAAGTCGAAAGTTTAGTCATTAAAACCCGTTTTTCAACCACTCCACAAATGTCTTGTTAACAAACTATAGTTTTGGCAAGTTGGTTAGGACATCTACTTTGTGCATGACACAAGTACTTTTTCCAAAAATTGTTTACAGACAGATTATTTCACTGTATCACAATTCCAGTGGGTCAGAAGTTTACATACACTAAGTGCCTTTAAACAGCTTGGCTTTAGAAGCTTCTGACAGGCTAATTGACATCATTTGGGTCAATTGGAGGTGTACCTGTGGATGTATTTCAAGGCCTATAATCAAAATCAGCACCTCTTTGCTTGACATCATGGGAAAATCAAAAGAAATCAGCCAAGACCTCAGAAAAAAAATTGGAGAACTCCACAAGTCTGGTTCATCCTTGGGAGCAATTTCCAAATGCCTGAAGGTACCACGTTCATCTGTACAAACAATAGTATGCAAGTATAAACACCATGGGACCAAGCAGCCATCATAACGCTCAGAAAGGAGACGCGTTCTGTCTCCTAGAGATGAATGTACTTCGGTGCGAAAAGTGCAAATCAATCCCATAACAACAGCACAGGACCTTGTGAAGATGCTGGAGGAAACAGGTACAAAAGTATCTATATCCATAGTAAAATGAGTCCTATATCAACATAACCTGAAAGGGCACTCAGCAAGGAAGAAGCCCCTGCTCCGAACCGCCATAAAAAAGCCAGACTATAGTTTGCAACTGCACATGAGGACAAAGATCATACTTTTTGGAGAAATGTCCTCTGGTCTGACGAAACAAAAATAGAACTGTTTGGCCATAATGACCATCGTTATGTTTGGAGGAAAAAGGGGGAGGCTTGCAAGCCAAAGAACACACCATCCCAACTGTGAAGCACAGGGCTGGCAGCATCATGTTGTGGGGGTGCTTTGCTGCAGGAGGGACTGGTGCGCTTCACAAAATGGATGGCATCATGAGGGAAGAAAATGATGTGGATATATTGAAGCATCATCTCAAGACATCAGTCAGGAAGTTAAAGATTGGTCGCAAATGGGTCTTCCAAATGGACAACGACCCCAAGCACACTTCTAAAGTTGTGGCAAAATGCCTTAAGGACAACAAAGTCAAGGTATTGGAGTGGCCATCACAAAGCCCTGACTTCAATCCCGTAGACAATTTGTTGGCAGAACTGAAAAAGCGTGTGCAAGCAAGGAGGCCTACACACCTGAGTCAGTTACACCAGCTCTGTCAGGAGGAATGGGCCAAAATTCACCCAACTTATTGTGGGAAGCTTGTGGAAGGCTACCCAAAACGATTTACCCAAGTTAAACAATTTAAAGGCAATGCTACCAAATACTAATTGAGTGTATGTAAACCTCTGACCCACTGGGAATGTGATGAAAGAAATAATTGCTAACATAAATCATTCTCTCTAGTATTATTCTGACATTTCACATTCTTAAAATAAAGTGGTGATACTAACTGACCCAAGACATGGAATTTTTACGAGGATTAAATGTCAGGAATTTTGAAAAACTGAGTTTAAATGTATTTGGCTAAGGCGTATGTAAACTTCTGACTTCAACTGTAGCACAATCTCAAAGTCCTCTTGTGTACAATATGAATATGCTTATCATATTGAGATGAAGGAGAAATTGACTTCTTGGAGAACATCATAAAAGCAGGGGGACCAACTCAATGACTACACATTCCTTGCCATGCAAATAATCTCTCTAAAAACCTTTCTGTTCTTATTGATCAAAGGTCCAGCCAGTGATGAAAGAATGTCCATTGAAGTCAATTGATCTCACTGAGGGAATAGACTTGCACACTGGGGCTGTTTGAGAAGTCACTGACAGCGGCAACATACTTAATGCAGACAGCACTAATTTCAAATAATTGCAAATACACAGCTTTTTTTTTTACTTCAATGAGTCTTTGCTGGGTTGTTAGAAGTCTGAAACCATGCAAGCCAAGTGTGAGAGAACTGAAGCTGTACATCTTCAGTGAAATAGGTTTTTAATGAACTTGTCTACTACCTATTTTAAGGCATCAACTCTATGGTTTCTCCCACTATCTGTGTTTTAGCATGTGTCATCATCATAAATCATTTAATGCCACCAGGACAGTATGCTTTATCTAAGAAACATAGCAGCACCAAGAACATCAGGCTGATCATTTTATCCAATATTAATGTGTAAAATAAACCTGCAGTAATCACAGCTTTGGATCTTCAGTACTGAGATAACACTGAATTAACGAGAAATGTTATTCCACCACTAAGTCCATCTTGCCTGTTGTCTGTTGAACCATAAGAAATACATTATCTTCAAAGGAACTTATTCTTCTTCAGGTACATTTGAAAGTGAGAGGAGATACTCTCACCTTAAATTAAATCCCACCCACCCGTGTGTGTGTGTGTGTGTGTGTGTGTGTGTGTGTGTGTGTGATCACTCAACGTCATGAAAGCCCTGTATGAAAGGTGTAAAACCTGAGTAAAAATTCATCATCCCTTTGACTTCTGTTTCAACTTTCTAACTTGACATATTGTATCAAAGAAGTGCAGCTGGAATACTAAAAGGACTGAGGTTTGACATCACAGCCCAAGTTTGAAAAAAAAAACATGTGCGAGCAAGTAAAAAATATTACTTTTACTTACCCTATTTGCATACTAGTTGAACACCAATTCCATCCTCCTCTCTTTCATGTTGGCAAAACGGTCTATGGATCTGATATAATGTATGCTTTAAGATTTTGTTGTCGTAGGCTATCTAGCTAAAATGCTTGCTAACCTAACTTCCTCGCATGGGCAACAACGAGCTAGCTAAGTCAGCTAGCTAGTTAACGTGAGCCTACTAGAATACAGGCTACATATTGAACTTCAATCGTCTCAGGCCAGTGGCACAATGCAGTGAAGTCGGAAGTTTACATACACTTAGGTTGGAGTCATTAAAACTCGTTTTTCAACCACTCCACAAATGTCTTGTTAACAAACTATAGTTTTAGCAAGTCGGTTAGGACATCTACTTTGTGCATGACACAAGTAATTTTTCCAACAATTGTTTACATACAGATTATTTCACTCATCATTCACTCTATCACAATTCCAGTGGGTCAGAAGTTAACATACACTAAGTTGACTGTGCCTTTAAACAGCTCGGAAAATTCCAGAAAATTATGTCATGGCTTTAGAAGCTTCTGATAGGCTAATTGACATCATTTGAGTCAATTGGAGGTGTACCTGTGGATGTATTTCAAGGCCTCCCTTCAAACTCAGTGCCTCTGCTTGAAATCATGGGAAAATCAAAAGAAATCCGCCAAGACCTCAGAAAAAAATTGTAGACCTCCATAAGTCTGGAGTAATTTCCAATTGCCTGAAGGTACCACGTTCATCTATACAAACAATAGTACGCAAGTATAAACACCATGGGACCATGCAGCCATCATAACCCTCAGAAAGGAGATGCTTTCTGTCTCCTAGAGATGAACGAACTTTGGTGCGAAAAGTGCAAATCAATCCCAGAACAACAGCAAAGGACCTTGTGAAGATGCTGTAGGAAACGGGTACAAAAGTATCTATATCCACAGTAAAACGAGTCCTATATTGACATAACCTGAAAGACCGGAAGAAGCCACTGCTTCAAAACCGCCATAAAAAAGCCAGACTTTGGTTTGCAACTGCACATGCAACTGCACAAGATCGTACTTTTTGGAGAAATGCCCTCTGGTCTGATGAAACAAAAATAGAACTGTTTGGCCATAATGAACATTGTTATGTTTGGAGGAAAAAGGTGGAGCCATGCAAGCCAAAGAACACCATCCCAACCGTGAAGCACGGAGGTGGCAGCATCATGTTGTGGGGGTGCTTTGTTGCAGGAGGGACTGTTGCGCTTGACAAAATGAATGGCATCATGAGAGAAGAAAATTATGTGGATATATTGAAGCAACATCTCAAGACATCAGTTAAAGCTTAATTGCAAATGGGTCTTCCAAGTGGACAATGACCCCAAGCATACTTCCAAAGTTGTGGCAACAAAGTCAAGGTATTGGAGTGGCCATCACAAATACCTGACCTCAATCCAATAGACAATTGATGGGCAGAACTGAAAAAGTGTGTGCGAGCAAAGAGGCCTACAAACCTGACTCAGTTACACCAGCTCTGTAAGGAGGAATGGGCCAAAATTCACCCAACTTATTGTGGGAAGCTTGTGGAAGGCTACCCAAAACGTTTGACCCAAGTTAAACAATTTAAAGGCCATGCTACCAAATACTAATAGAGTGTATGTGAACTTCTGACCCACTGGGAATGTGACGAAAGAAATAAAAGCTGAAATAAATAATTCTACTAGGATTAAATGTCAGGAATTGTGAAAACTGAGTTTAAATGTATTTGGCTAAGATGTAAACTTCCGAATTCAACTGTATAAACATTTATGGTTAGACCAAAATTGCTCCTTATAATCATTGAAATTTAATCAAAACCACAAGTCCAAATCCTCATCTTCAGTCCTGGTTTAGGAAAGGGCTGATTTAGCAAGCTAGCTACTGCAGGACATCAACACAAACAGACACGTTTTTCTGACAATGATGTGTTGCTTTGGATTTGATTTGATTAAAATCCAAACTGGCCTCCCTTGGGGGGCATTTTGCTGTGCCAGGAAAACCCGCAGTTGAGCTCAGCTAAACGTTGATTGGCTAATTCTTTAATATTTTATTTTATCAAGGGAAGCCAAAAGCTTGCTGGTGTCAATCAATCAAATGCTATGGTGCAACATGTCATACTCTTTTGGTCCAGACAGCATCAGATACATGGGCTACACATACTGAGACAGAAGGGCTCTGTTTCCCTCACTCTGTTCATTTTTTCTAGTGAGATTTCAGCTTGCAAATTGAAGGAAAATTATGAAAATACAGACAGATGAAAGATAAATCATTTAATAACTTTTATTTTTGTTTTAGTCAAATATTTTGGGAAGCCACTGTATCCCCCAGCACCGGAGTTCTGCAAGGATGCATGCTCTCACCCTACTCTACTCACTCTCACACTAATGACCGCAACTCCAAAAACACATCTGTCAAACTACTCAAGTTAAACTTCTGAGAGCGCGTAGACGTATAAAGGAGATTCGGATTCGGATTTGCCTCGCCTTGTGATTGTGTAGGTATTCAAACAACATACAAGGAAACTCCATATGTCAGACTTCCCCAACAGTCGAGCCTCTTTGTAATACTCACCTACTAAACCTTTTCTCTCGCCATTGTTTTCTGAGTTGTCGCTTGTACCCTTGGTTACAAGATGAGATGCTAGCTCCAGCTGTAGCCTCAGCAGGCCACACCGTAAAGATCTCTGTCTGCTCCTATGTCCATCTCATTTATTGTTCCATAGAACCCACTAGAATCCATAGTGCTAAATCTTGATCTATTTTTATGCTTAAACTCTGTATGCGAGAATGTTGATCCATCTTTGATTCAGTGGAACAAAACACATTCCAGAAAGATTAGAGTACCTTTGAGAGGATCCTGACATTTAGAATACTCAAACTGAGGGATGGAATTCCATCAACATATATAGAAAATCTTTTGTGCCATGATTTGAATGAAGAGAATGGACAGAATAAACAAACTCGCTGGTAATGATTGGAATTTTTTCTTTTTTCTTTGACGTTTTACTGTAGTTGAAATAAATCAAGATTAGCGCAGGGATTAATCAATCTGCGAATCAATCTTTCCAAAAGGTCATCCTGATTTCTCTTCAAGGCTGATGATTTATTGTTTTATTCATTTCGTCTGTGGAGACTTCCCTCCTAAATCAAAAGCAGGATATGAGGTCTACTGGGTCCAGCCACGCTACTTCATCTGCTTCTAGCTTTAATCCTCCATGTGTAATAACTCCTCCAGCATATCAACACCACATTATTACATTGCAATCTGGAGTCTCCATCTAACGCTGCAGTTTTATCATTACGAAAGCCTGCTGCCTCCACACACAACACTGATCGATGAAGGAGTAGAGGACAACCTGAAACTAATACATTCTCCTCTCTCTTACTATGGCAAATTACGAAATGCAATGCTGAAGCTTTCACGTTCTTTTTTTGTTTACTTGTAAATGTAGTGTTATTTTTCACACTGCGGAGCAGAAGCTGGTTCTAATTCATTTACAAACTGTCCTGGAAAAATAATAATCTGTCATTTTCATAACAGAGTGTTATGATTTAGATAAATCATCCTTTATTTAATGCTTTTGAAGATTTAGGGCAATTTATATGGTTGTGTGTGTGTGTGTTTGTGTGTGTGTGTGTGTGTGTGTGTGTAAAAAACTGGATTAAGCTGGAATACTGCCACTAATTATGTGCAGGGAGAAAATCCATGTGTTTATTAGCTTGTTGGAGTGAGATGGTATAAAAATTTGTCTGGAGTAACAGAGTAATCCTCCATCCATCTCAGTGACTCCACTGGTGGTGGTGGCATTGCATCATTCATTACAGTGTAATCCGGTAATTACTGACGGTACTGTAGTTATGATGAGATTAAACATGGGGACAGTGGGGGGGAGGGAGGGATGGGAGGGAGGAATGGAGGGATGGATAGAGGGGCCCTATTGGGTGTCATCAGTCACAACAGTCCCATGTGGTTTGTTTAGTTATTGTAGATGAATCTGTACTGATGATGAAAACTTTGAGCCCTCTCTAGGCGGGAAGACTGATCCAACCTGACTGTGTCCTGCTGTGTCCAGTGACGTGAGGTCAGGCTCCTTCTGAAATGTCTCTCTATGTGGGCTCTGATCAAAAGTAGTCCACTATATGATATGTCATTTTAGACATTCCCTACATAGGCCTCCTGTACTGTGTTGCTTGAATTAGAACAGTAATGGAGCTAGAGACAGAAAGTTAAGAGACTTAAAATAGTTTTAAACACATATCGTATGTACTTCATTCACTTACCCTGTAATCTTTTTAAGGGGAAGGGATTATGATGATGAGTGAGTGAGTTTTATGATTTGGGAGTAGAGTAAATGGGTGCTGCATTGTGGATCATAGTTTTGAGGGGTTTATCCATGCTGAGATTTGATAGGCTATGGAGCCAAGCCCACATCCTGGTCTGTGTGTTATCCCAGTCTGTGGGCTTGTCAGCAGGCTGTGAAGCGTAACGTGATCTAGGTTTGCAGACAGATGTGACCGTTAGAGATGTGATGAGGAGTCATGTATTTTTTTATCAGACCTCTCGCTGAAAAGGTCATGTTTGAGTCAACAGCAGGGCTCATGATTATGTGAGTTAGACCAGCTTTGAACATAATAAAAGGACAAACGCATGTTAATATTGAATGTCAAACAGTTGGCTAAATGGCCAATAGGCTAAATGGACTAAATGGCCAAAAGTCAAACATCTCATTCCAAAATCATGGGCATTAATATGGAGTTGGTCCCCCCTTTGCTGCAATAACAGCCTCCACTCTTCTGGGAAGGCTTTCCACTAGATGTTAGAACATAGCTGAGGAGACTTGCTTCCATTCAGCCACAAGACCATTAGTGAGGTCGGGTAATGATTTTGGGGGATTAGGCCTGGCTCGCAGTTGGCGTTCCAATTCACCCCAAAGGTGTTCGATGGAGTTGAGGTCAGGGTTCTGTGCAGGACAGTCAAGTTCTTCCACACTGGGGCATCCCAAGGGGCGCAGCGGTCTAAGGCACTGCATCGCAGTGCTATAGGCGTCAACAGACCCAGGTTCAATCCCAGGCTGTGTTGCAGCTGGACAGACAACCGGGAGACCTATGAGCGGCACACAATTGGCCCAGCATCGTCCGGGTTAGGGAGGGGTTTGGAAGGCCAGGATGACCTTGTCCCATCGCGCTCTAGCGACTCCTTGTGGCAGGCCGGGTGCATGCACGCTACTTTGGTCGCCAGTTGTACGGTGTTTCCTCCGACACATTGGTGCAGCTGGCTTCTGGGTTAAGCGAACAGTGTGTAAAGAAGCAGTGCGGCTTGGCAGGGTCGTGTTTCGGAGGACGCATGGCTCCTGACCTTCACCTCTCCTGAGTCCGTACGGGAGTTGCAGCAATGGGAAAAGACTGTAACTACCAAATGGATATGACAAAATTGGGGAGAAAAAGGGATAAAAAATGTTAAAAATATTCTCGGCAAATCATTTCTGTATGGACCTCGCTTTGTGCACAGGGGCATTGTCATGCTGAAACAGGAAGGGCCTTCCCCAAACTCTTACCACAAATTTGGAAGCACAGAATCGTCTAGAATGTCATTGTATGCTGTAGTGTTAAGATTTCCCTTCACTGGAACTAAGGGGCCTAGCCCGAACCATGAAAAATACTTTGTATGTGGACAATGTTCCAACATCTAGTAGAACACCTTCCCAGAAGAGGTGAGGCTGTTAGAGCAGCAAAGGGGGGACCAACTCCATATTAATGCCCATGTTTTGGAATGAGATGTTCGACGAGCAGGTGTCCACATACATTTGGCCATGTAGTGTCTGTTCACACTGCATGGCTGTTCGAGCAATTTGTTAGGAACCTTTCTGAACAGCCCAGTTAGGTCATCTTACATCAAGACAGAAAGCATTATGAATGTTGAAGAACCAAACAAGAAAAAAACAGCATCACAAAACACGTTTTTTCAGGAACATCAGCACAACCAGAGATGTCCCTTTTCCTAATGCACTCTTATTGTACATCATGTAAAACCATGAGCTTTTTCTGAAGAAACTGTTGCAATTAAGCACTTGCCTCTGTTATCCTAAACCTCTGCTGTAGTGTGGCTATCAGAATAGCCCATATACTTCATTATCATTAAACTGGTTTTCTCTACCTCAGGCTACTGGATAAGCCCATTAGCAACGAGGGAAGCAGGGTAGGAATAATTTAACTTACTTTCACACGAAGTTTGAGCTCAGAAATACCGTATATTTTCATTTGTGTGGGTCTCTGTCAGAGAAAACTGTATAGTTAGGGTCAGAGTGGTTCCTGGCTAGCTGACATGATAAGGATAGACTCTGAGCCCTAGTGATAGCAAATATTCATTTTATTACTGTCATTTCATTACTAGGGCACAGAATTCTTCCAAATCAGTTTGCCAAGAAAAATGACTGGCCCTAAATTTAGAAGGCTATACCTGCCTGTGCTTTCCCCTCCTTCATACTTATTTGTATTCTCTCCACTAAGAGGTGTTGAATGTCTGGCTTACGTGTGAGCACTGGAATCTCTGTTCTCACAGTAAATCTGTAAGTCCAGGTCTCAGGGACGTCACTTCCTGTTGTGATATATGTTTATATCCCATTTGATTATTAGGTTTACCAATGAAATTGTTGGGAGCATAGTGTGTGCAACTTTCTTTATTTCTATAACACGCTTTAGTTCCATAACTTTGCAAGAGTTAAGAATAGAAGTCATACTAACTTTTTTATTTTAATCTGCACCTGGGAAGTGTGTTGTTCTTCTCTACTTCACAACGGTAATTGGATGTTAAATATGCAGCAGTGGAGGCAGACTCATACACTCGTATGTGACAGTAATGTATCTACCTGCGGTATATTCATTTGCGGGCAATAAAGATAAAAAAACCTAGGTGTTATTTTAGATTCTGAACTCAATTTTAAATCACACATTAGTAATGTGACCCAAATAGCTTTTTACAACCTGAGGAACAATGACAAGGTGCGGCTGTTTCCCTCTCAGGCTGATACAGAGAGACTCACCCATTCTTTTATTACAAGCAGGCTTGACTAACGTAATGCTCTTCTGTCTGGTCATACAGAATGCAAAACATACAGAATGCAAATCATACAGAATGCTGCAGCACGGGTACTGACCAAGACCAGATGGAGAGCACACGTTACACCAGTTTTAAGGTCTCTGCACTGGCTGCCTGTGAGTTTTAGAATTCATTTTAAGATTCATCGATTGGTTTTTAAATCCAATTCTCATACTGTCCCAACAGATCCACAGACAACGCAATCTCCCCTTTGTTTTTAACACTGCTGCTGCTCGCTGTTTATCTTCTATGCATAATCACTTTTATCACGTTTCAGGTATGACCTAGATGCAGACAGTGTCGAAGAAACAAAAGTTTATTTCTAATACAGGGGCAGGCAAACGACAGGTCAAAGGCAGGCAGGGGTCAGTAATCCAGAGAGGATGCAAAGGGTCCAGAACGGCAGGCAGTCTCAGGGTCAGAGCAGGCAGGGGTCAGTCACCCAGAGAGAGTGCAAAGGGACCAGAACGGCAGCCAGTCTCAGGGTCAGGGTAGGCAGGGGTCAGTAATCCAGAGAGGGCATTAAGGGACCAGAACGGCAGGCTGTCTCAGGGTCAGGGCAGGCAGGGGTCAGTAACCCAGAGAGGGTGCAAAGGGTCCTGAACGGCAGCCAGTCTCAGGGTCAGGGCAGGCAGGGTCTTAGGGAACAAACGCTGGTAGGTTTCACAAACAAAACGAACTGGCAACAGACAAACAGAGAACACCGGTATAAATACAAAGGGGGTAATGGGGAAGATGGGCGACACCTGGAGCGGGTTGGAGACGAGCACAAAGACAGGTGAAACAGATCAGGGTGTGACGACTTCACAAATTACCTCGACTAACCTGTACCAGCGCACATTGCCTCGGTACCGGAACCCCATGTATATAGCCTCATTATTGTTATGTAATTTTCTTGTGTTACTTTTTTAAAAAGTATTTACTTTAGTATATTTACTAAATATTTCGTAAATATTTTCTTATTATTATTACTTGAACTGCATTGTTGGTTAAGGGCTTGTAGTAAGCATTTCACGGTAAGGTCTACACCTGTTGGTTAAGGGCTTGTAAGTAAGCATTTCACGGTAAGGTCTACACCTGTTGGTTAAGGGCTTGTAAGTAAGCATTTCACGGTAAGGTTTACACCTGTTGGTTAAGGGCTTGTAGTAAGCATTTCACGGTAAGGTCTACACCTGTTGGTTAAGGGACAAAAGTAAGCATTTCACGGTAAGGTCTACACCTGTTGGTTAAGGGCTTGTAAATAAGCATTTCAGGTAAGGTTTACACCTGTTGGTTAAGGGCTTGTAAGTAAGCATTTCACGGTAAGGTCTACACCTGTTGGTTAAGAGCTTGTAAGTAAGCATTTCAGACGGTAAGGTCTACACCTGTTGGTTAAGGGCTTGTAAGTAAGCATTTCACGGTAAGGTTTACACCTGTTGGTTAAGGGCTTGTAAGTAAGCATTTCACGGTAAGGTTTACACCTGTTGGTTAAGGGCTTGTGTAAGCATTTCTTAAGGTCTACACCTGTTGGTTAAGGGCTTGTAAGTAAGCATTTCACGGTAAGGTCTACACCTGTTGGTTAAGGGCTTGTAAGTAAGCATTTCACGGTAGGTCTACACCTGTTGGTTAAGGGCTTGTAAAGTAAGCATTTTAAGGTCTACACCTGTTGGTTAAGGGCTTGTAAGTAAGCATTTCACTGTAAGGTCTACACCTGTTGGTTAAGGGCTTGTAAGTAAGCATTTCACGGTAAGGTCTACACCTGTTGGTTAAGGGCTTGTAAGTAAGCATTTCACGGTAAGGTCTACACCTGTTGGTTAAGGGCTTGTAAGTAAGCATTTCACGGTAAGGTCTACACCTGTTGGTTAAGAGCTTGTAAGTAAGCATTTCACGGTAAGGTTTACACCTGTTGGCTAAGGGCTTGTAAGTAAGCATTTCACGGTAAGGTCTACACCTGTTGTATGTGCCGCATGTGACAAATGAAATTTGATTTGATTTGATGGTATCTCCTGGCATACATTTACAGTTTTTTCCATTTCTAACATGCATTGGTCAAAACTGAAGTCACATTGTCAAACTCTTCACACAGTCAGCGAAACAGTAGTGTATGTGGACCAAACTGTGAATCGTTTTTCATTGCTTTCACACAAAATGCATTCAATGACCACCGAAATCTATGAACTCTTTTCTCAATCAGAAACGGTGAACGTGTGAAAGAACTCCGGTATCAATATGTCCAGGTAAGATGTCTGTTCAATAACCAAACAGGGTACACAGCTATGCATAATGTAAAGTACGGTAAAACTATGGATTTACTGTGGATTTACTGTATTTTAGAGAGTAATGGAGATGGAAACCAGGCAAACTGCACATACATTCATCTTTGTGGATGAAGCTGGATTCAACCTGGCAAAAACAGGCCGCAGGGGAAGAAATGTGATTGGACAGAGAGCAACCGTGGATATCCCAGGCCAGAGAGGAGGTAACATCACAATGTGTGCAGCACTGTCCCATGATGGTTTGCTGTTACACAAACCACTCATTGGCCCCTACAATACAGATGCTCATTTCTTTTCTGGATGACCTACATAATGGACTTGTGCCAGCGGAGGAGAGAGGGGCAATAAACTCCCCTGCCTTCGTTGTTGTGTGGGATAATGTGTCATCCCACCACTCTGCTGCAGTCGCAGACTGGTTTGCTACACATCCCAGGATGTCAGTACTATTCCTGCCTACATACTCCCCCTTTCTAAACCCCATAGAGGAGTTTTTTCTCTAAGTGGAGGTAGAAGGTTTGACCAGATGTACTTACTGGATGCCACAAATGCAGGGTGTGGAGACACGTCTCCTGAAGACTGCCAGGGTGTGGAGACACTTCTCCTGAAGACTGCCAGGGTGTGGAGACACGTCTCCTGAAGACTGCCAGGGTGTGGAGACACTTCTCCTGAAGACTGCCAGGGTGTGGAGACACTTCTCCTGAAGACTGCCAGGGTGTGGAGACACTTCTCCTGAAGACTGCCAGGGTGTGGAGACACTTCTCCTGAAGACTGCCAGGGTGTGGAGACACTTCTCCTGAAGACTGCCAGGGTGTGGAGACACTTCTCCTGAAGACTGCCAGGGTGTGGAGACACTTCTCCTGAAGTCTGCCAGGGTGTGGAGACACTTCTCCTGAAGACTGCCAGGGTGTGGAGACACTTCTCCTGAAGGCTGCCAGGGTTGGATTAGATATTCCAGAAGATACTTTTCATGATGCATCGCCAGAGAAGACATAAGATGTGATGTTGATGAGAACTTGTGGCCAAATGCAAGAGAGAGGGAGAACTAGAACCCTCACAGGACTGTACAGTATGTGCAATCATTCAAACTTCAAAGAGAAAAGTTCATAATTTATGTAATGCTCCCTGTTGTTAGTGTTTTTTAGGTCAATGTGTTATGAGTGACAATGTATGCTTTCTGAGTGAGAATTGTTGTCAGTGTTCTGGACGTACGAGATTATTTTGAGACATGTATGAAGTGGTTTGAGAGAGTTTTGGATGTGAGATGAACTGTTTGTTCAAGATGCATGTTGGTAATGCAGACTGTGTGAAGAGTTTTGAAAAAGTGGCTTCAGTATTGACCGACGCTTGTTAGCAATTGAAAAAAACAGTTTCTAAGGTACACTGGGGAGATTTTGCATGGTTTTACAGCCATATGCATTCCCTCTTGAAAATAATGTGCTGGTGTTGTTATCTGCTAACACATATCTGTTAGCTATATATGGATGTTTTCCCCTTCAGCTTACTGTAAGTAGAGTGTGTGGAAGAGTGTGTGGAAGAGTGTGTGGAAGAGTGTGTGGAAGAGTGTGTCTCACGTTGTTACACAGATGCAGAAAATGCTTTGCTTCAGGTGGTCTGTGTGTGTGTGTGTGTGTGTGTGTGTGTGTGTGTGTGTGTGTGTGTGTGTGTGTGTGTGTGTGTGTGTGTGTGTGTGTGTGTGTGTGTGTGTGTGTGTGTGTGTGTGTGTGTGTGTGTGTGTGTGTGTGTGTGTGTGTGTGTGTGTGTGTGCGTGCCTGTGCATGTGTGTGTGTGTGCGCCTGTGGAGGGAGTGGGTTGGTAAGAGATGCATGCGATTCTATTTGTCTTCTCCACTAAGCACTGAGTCCCTGTGGAATAACACTTGATTATCACTCTGTGCTGAGCTTCGCTTTAGCTGCAGAGCAAAAATTAAGAGGGATAGGGATTGTGTGTGTGTGTGTGTATTTACATGTACATGTGTGTATGTATGTGTGTGTATGTGTGTGCATGTGTGTGTGTTTGTGTGTGATAGTGCCTGCATGTGTGTGTTTGTGTGTGTCTCCGTGCATGTGTGTGTGTACTCGGAATTAGGGGGGGCGAGGGGGCAACAACCCATTTGCTAATGTCTGTGTAATGCCCACGATAAGGAGCATGGCTATATTGATTCAACATAGTGCTTTACCTTCTATTCTATGGTCTGGCTTATAGATAAAGGTAGAGGGCTGGCTATCCCAGTTACTGCATTAGCCTTGTGCCTGATTAAACCCCAACAGTCACAGTTAAAGGAGGAGGAGTGGGATGTTCAGAAAGATGCCTGATCCTGGGGTTTAAGTGGTGCAGTACCCTCACAGGGTATATGTAAATCTCCCTGAGATAACAGGGTTTACCTGACAGTTTAATTTTCATCGCCTCATTCAGAATATTCATGGTGAAGAGCTTCACATTCCAAGGCTGCCGTCGGGTGCTGTATGTGTCTCTGTAGAGAGAAAACAACCTCACATGGATAGAAGCCGGAGGAACAAACTAATAAACGGCCCCAGGAGATTTTCTGAAAAGTTGGAATTGAGTCTTCAGCCCGTTCAGCTCTCTCCTAGGGTTTTCTCTGCAAGTTATTGTGCTAATCATGTCATATAATACCAGACTTGGATAATATTCACCCAGAGGTATAGATCCATCTTCCCCTGAAGATCTCCTGAATTCTTGTGTGTGTGTGTTTGTGTGTTTGTGTGTTTTGTGTGTGTGTGTGTGTGTGTGTGTGTGTGTGTGTGTGTGTGTGTGTGTGTGTGTGTGTGTGTGTGTGTGTGTGGTGTGTGTGTGTGTGTGTGTGTGTGTGTGTGCATGTCTTTATCCACTCTTCATTCTTTCTCCACACATGTACAGTACATTTGTAGATAGTGAGAAACTAAATGGCAAAAACTTTCAATCGCTTTCATTTATTGGTAGACTGTCCAGCAGATAGTGGGAATCTAATCCACACCATTATCTAAATGAAGTCATACATACTCTATAATCAAGTAACAAATCACTGGACCTGAACAAAACGTAAGTTATATATTATAGAATAGATTCTACTGAAGAAAGAAGGAGTGTTAGTGGAATCTGTTGGTATGGGTAAACCAGTTTTATATGCGAGAGAAGAACTCACAACATTATTAATCAACTGTAAAATCACTGCTAAATTTATGCAATCAATTATCAAACAGCAGAATCCATTTCCTCTCTATATTAAAGAGCTATTGTAATAAAAATTAAAAAATGTTTTAAAAAATTGTCCCAATTAAAATCAACAACTGTTCAGGCTTAATAAAGTTTTGATATGAGAGGTGCTTTGCCAAATGTAGGACGATGTCCCTTTTCCATCTACTAAAGGCTATATCATGACATTTTCTCAGAATGGTTTATGACGCATCTGTGAAGGTTTTATAAAGGGTTTCATAAAGGGTTTTATAAAGGGTTTCATAAAGGGTTTTATAAAGGGTTTTATAAAGGGTTTTATAAAGGGTTTCATAAAGGGTTTTATAAAGGGTTTCATAAAGGGTTTTATAAAGGGTTTTATAAAGGGTTTTATAAAGGGTTTCATAAAGGGTTTCATAAAGGGTTTCATAAAGGCTTCATGAAGCTTCTAAAGTTGTTTGTTTAAATGTAATAATCTCTAGGGCTGTTGCAGTGACCATATTACCGCCACGCTGACAGTTATGATTCATGACAGCAGTAAAATTCTAAGTGATGCTTGAGTCACGGTAATCTCCTTTTATGCACATAGTAGTATCCAACTCGCTAACGACCATCAGGTCCTAATGGTCTGCTACTCAGGGCTCTATTGTCCCGCTAACCACTCTGACATCAATGCAAATACAATCTAAAAACACAAACACTTATCATCAAAACAGTATCATGCTTTTAAAACTCACCTCACTGTGATTGATCAATTTGAAGAAAGAAGTTCAACAACAGGCCGAAACTGAGTGGAGAACATGGTCGTTGTGGATGTTATTTCAAAGCCTAACACAACAAAAATATATTGGCCTATGCATAAGCACAGGCCTCTAAATGAGCCCAAGACCGATAAATATGCATAAGCACAGGCCTCTAATATGCATAAGCACAGGCCTCTAAATGAGCCCAAGACCATAAATAATGATAAATAATGATTGTGATAAATTATAAATAATGATTGTGATGTTATACAATACTAGACATATTACACACGGCATAAACACATTCAAAAATGTATTTAATATATTTGGTACATAATTGATAGCCTAAATTAAACACATTTCGAGTTGGCATACAATTAAAGTGAATTTGTATTTGATTTTGAATAGCCCAGTAATAGCCCCCCCCCCCATAATTAATATGCTGACACATTACCTTTAGCTACAGAACATCTCACCACCATGCATTTCCCTCTCCTCCCCTCTCTCCTTCATTGCTTTCTAAAGCGGACAGAAAGAGCAGCTGTCAACAGTTCAATGAAATATGTTTTGTTGTGAAAACATGCTACTGTCAATATTCCCAGACAGATTTAACTTGGTTTCCCAAATGAAACACTCTGCAGGAACAGGGTTGGCGAGACCTTCGCAGAGTTTGGGTGGGGATATCACCTGTCACACAGCCAGAGGCTGCATGCTCCTGAAACAGTGGTTGATGCATGGAGTGAAATAGCCTACCTGGCATGAGTGAAAAATGAACCGGGAAAGTGGCCTCCATTCGCTATTCCAGTGCATACAGATGACGGATTTTTTTTCTCCTGCTCCTCTTTCTGCCCATTTGATAATGTGCCATTCTAAATCAAAACTAATTGTACATGTTATTAAAGAGAAGATTCAATTGAGAATAGTCTGATTGGTGAAAATATGAGAGAACAACGTGTACAGCCTGAGGCAACGAACAGACAAGCTTTCTTTTGCGACTTTCTCAAAACAATAACCTATAGCCGCGTCACGCAGCACATACAGCTTTTGATTTCGGAGGCATTCTAAGGTTTGTATCATTCACAACTAAAGTTGCCAAATAACTCTAACTCTGGCATATAGGACCTGTTTCAAATGATCCCTTTAACGCTCAACATAGCCACTTCATATGCGTACTCGCTCTGGTATGGGAAAAATATCCTTTCTATTGTATTCAGCTCAGTTCAATTATACTTCTTCTTACTATAAAATCATGTAATATAAAAATAATGACATGGGACTTCTAAGTATATCTTGTCTGCTGTATGAGCAAGCCTACAGCTGATGCCATGGTGCACAGCCAGATAACATACAAGCCAACTCATATTCTGTTCTTGTAAAAATAACATGTTCTTTATATCATAATGTTTCTTTAGACTTTTTAAAACGTTTGATTGAACCTTTATTTAACTAGGCAAGCCAGTTAGAACAAATTCTTATTAACAATGACGGTAGGCAAAAGACCTCCTGCAGGGACGGGGGATTAAAAATACAAAGAAATCAAATATAAATATGGGACAAAACACACATCATGACAAGAGAGACAACACAACACTACATAAAGAGAGACCTAAGACAACAACATATCAAGCCAGCAACACATGACAACACAGCATGGTAGCAACACAACATGACAACAACAAGGTAGCAACACAACATGGTAGCAGCACAACATGGTAGCAGCACAAAACAGGGTACAAACATTATTGGGCACAGACAACGGCACAAAGGGCAAGACGGTAGAGACAACAATACATCACGCGAAGCAGCCACAACTGTCAGTAAGAGTGTCCATGATTGAGTCTTTGAATGAAGAGATAAAACTGTCCAGTTAGAGTGTTTGTTGCAGCTCGTTCAGGTCGCTAGCTGCAGTGAACTGAAAAGAAGAGCGACCCAGAGATCTTAGACCTGCCTAAAGTAAAATAGATTTATTGTGATGGGACAAGGACATCCCATCCAGCCAAACCCTTCCTAACCTGGACAACACTGGGCCAATTGTGTGCAACCTCATGGGTCTCCCGGTCGCGGCCGGCTGCGACACAACTTTTTAAAATGTTCCAAAGGTGGACATCAGCTGCTTGTATGTGTGGAGGCCTGGAGCTGCTAAACATGTTTATGTTAATTAACGGTCAATTACCGTGAGACCGGAGGTCTTTTGCATGACAATAACCGTCTGACAAAATGTCACAGCTCTTAATCATCCACACAATAAATCTATGAAGGTTTTATCATGTTTTTTTTTAAAGGTTTCATAAAGACTTTGAAGTTGTTGTTTGTTTAAAACGGAATCATCCCCGCAGGAAATCCAGTAAATGTCCTATTCTAAAATCTGGAAAGAGCTTTTGGGTTGACAGTCTCTTCAATAACTGCACATAAAAACACCTCAAACATGGTCAAGAACCATTGTATCTTACTCTTTCCCTCTGAAAGCTATATCATTGCACCTGACTTAATAGAATCTGCTGAGTTACGTTGCTTTGGGGGGTTGCCCACGCAAACAACTACTGAACATAAACAACACAGACATGGGAAGAAAAATCTAACCAAACCCAATAGCTCTACCCACTCTACCCTCAGCCTCCTTCTCTCTCTCTCTCTCTCTCTCTCTCTCTCTCTCTCTGTCTCTCTGTCTCTCTCTCTCTCTCTGTCTCTCTCTCTCTCTCTCTGTCTCTCTCTCTCTCTCTCTCTCTCTCTCTCTCTCTCTCTACAGTTGTTGCCTTGGAAACAATACAAAGAGATTTCTTCACAGGAGGCACAAGTTCGGTCACCCTGGCAACGGCTGGCTTTCATCCAGGAACTGTTGAGTCCTGCAACCCCTCTGGCTCCTCAAATTCAGCTGTCAAATTGACCACCAGCAGACACTCACACTTGACTGGAAAACACAAAAGAAGCAGTGGTATCTCTATTGATGAGGTTATAATTTAAGGGTTTGGAAACACTAAGAAACACTGTGGGGGTAGGAGAGATTGATGGGGTAGGCTTGCACTGTACAGTTGCAGGGTAAGAGTAGAGAACCACATTTAGCCACATGATTCTGGCCACTTTACTGAATATGTATAAGGTATTTAAACCAAAATGGAAAGATACACACAAAGTACATTTCCAGTTTTAAAGTTCAGCGTGGATAAAGATGGAAAACTGCACATGTTAGTATCACCCCCAGGTGGCTGTGTTCTCAGAGTTGTGTCTGTATGCATACATCACCCTCCACCCTGTCATAAAACCACAGTTAGCGTGACGCAGAATAAGTAGAGAGGCACAACATGAGTGCCTCCTTTAGAAATATGGAGTGTTCAGTCTGCTGACACGAAGCCAGCACAGGGGCACCTGGGTACCCTCGTCAGAGCAGGGTGAATAAACGGTGCTGTCACCGTGACACTGAAAAGGGCACCACACAGGTGTGTGTGTGTGTGTGTGTGTGTGTGTGTGTGTGTGTGTGTGTGTGTGTGTGTGTGTGTGTGTGTGTGTGTGTGTGTGTGTGTGTGCTTGTGTGTGTAAATAAAATGTGCTGTCACGGTGCACACAGGGCACAGTGGTGGCTGCCACCAAAGGACTTTCCCATTAGCTCCTAACTATACAGAGTCATTCAATATGTTCTATAAGAGGGGAATAAATGCAGAGGCCTTTGGCATCTCAGTTGGGAAAATAGGTGTTGAAAATAAAATGCAGAAAACTAGTGATAATAGTTTTCAATGGATTTAAGGCTTTAAAGAGCATTTCCTAAATAATTTCGCTGGTGTTGAAAAATACACTGCTCAAAAAAATAAGGGAACACTTAAACAACACAATGTAACTCCAAGTCAATCACACTTCTGTGAAATCAAACTGTCCACTTAGGAAGCAACACTGATTGACAATAAATTTCACATGCTGTTGTGCAAATGGAATAGACAACAGGTGGAAATTGTAGTCAATTAGCAAGACACCCCCAATAAAGGAGTGGTTCTTTAGGTGGTGACCACAGACCACTTCTCAGTTCCTATGCTTCCTGGCTGATGTTTTGGTCACTTTTGAATGCTGGCGGTGCTTTCACTCTAGTGGTAGCATGAGACGGAGTCTACAACCCACACAAGTGGCTCAGGTAGTGCAGCTCATCCAGGATGGCACATCAATGCGAGCTGTGGCAAGAAGGTTTGCTGTGTCTGTCAGCGTAGTGTCCAGAGCATGGAAGCGCTACCAGGAGACAGGCCAGTACATCAGGAGACGTGGAGGAGGCCGTAGGAGGGCAACAACCCAGCAGCAGGACCGCTACCTCCGCCTTTGTGCAAGGAGAAGCAGGAGGAGCACTGCCAGAGCCCTGCAAAATGATCTCCAGCAGGCCACAAATGTGCATGTGTCTGCTCAAACAGTCAGAAACAGACTCCATGAGGGTGGTATGAGGGCCCGACGTCCACAGGTGGGGGTTGTGCTTTACAGCCCAACACCATGCAGAACGTTTAGCATTTGCCAGAGAACACCAAGATTGGCAAATTCGCCACTGGCGCCCTGTGCTCTTCACAGATGAAAGCAGGTTCACACTGAGCACATGTGACAGACGTGACAGAGTCTGGAGACACCGTGGAGAACGTTCTGCTGCCTGCAACATCCTCCAGCATGACCGGTTTGGCGGTGGGTCAGTCATGGTGTGGGGTGGCATTTCTTTGGGGGGCCGCACAGCCAGAGGTAGCCTGACTGCCATTAGGTACCGAGATGAGATCCTCAGACCCCTTGTGAGACCATATGCTGGTGCGGTTGGCCCTGGGTTCCTCCTAATGCAAGACAATGCTAGACCTCATGTGGCTGGAGTGTATCAGCAGTTCCTGCAAGAGGAAGGCATTGATGCTATGGACTGGCCCGCCCGTTACCCAGACCTGAATCCAATTGAGCACATCTGGGACATCATGTCTCGCTCCATTCACCAATGCCACGTTGCACCACAGAATGTCCAGGAGTTGGCAGATGCTTTAGTCCAGGTCTGGGAGGAGATCCCTCAGGAGACCATCCGCCACCTCATCAGGAGCATGCCCAGGTGTTGTAGGGAGGTCATACAGGCACGTGGAGGCCACACACACTACTGAGCCTCATTTTGACTTGTTTTAAGGACATTACTTCAAAGTTGGATCAGCCTGTAATCAGCCTGTAACTTTAATTTTGAGTGTGACTCCAAATCCAGACCTCCATGGGTTGATAAATTTGATTTCCATTGATCATTTGTGTGTGATTTTGTTGTCAGCACATTCAACTATGTAAAGAAAAAAGTATTTAATAAGAACATTTCATTCATTCAGATCTAGGATGTGTTATTTTAGTGTTCCCTTTATTTTTTTTAGCAAAAAAGGCGAGACCAGATTGACGTTCATTTCAGAGGACAGACAATACCAATACAGGTCTTTGTATGTCTTTAGAAATCTGGGATTATTAGAAAAAGGTGTTTCTAAACAGCCTTTATTGATGTCATCCTGTCTCTGTAGCTTTTATGAAAGTCTCGGTCTGAGTGGTGTGAACAACAGCTGAACAACAGCTGGTGCACGAAATCTAAGGAAGTCTCTAGATTTTGCTCGCCTGAAGTAGAGTATCTTATGATAAACTGTAGACCACACTATTTGCCAAGAGAGTTTTCATCTATACTTTTCGTGGCTGTTTATTTGCGACCACAGACGGACGCTGGCACTAAGACCGCACTCAGTCAGCTGTATAAAGAAATAAGCAAACAGGAAACCGCTCACCCAAAGGCGGTGCTCCTAGTGGCCGGGGACTTTAATGCAGGGAAACTTCAATCAGTTTTACCTCATTTCTATCAACTTGTTAAATGCGCAACCAGAGGGAAAAAAATCGAGATCGCCTGTACTTCACACACAGAGACGCGTACAAAGCTCTCCCTCGCCCTCCATTTGGTAAATCTGACCATAATTCTATCCTCCTGATTCCTGTTTACAAGCAAAAATTAAAGCAGGAAGCAGCAGTGACTCGGTCTATAAAAAAGTGGTCAGATGAGGCAGATGCTAAACTACAGGACTGCTTTGCTTTCACAGACTGGAATATGTTCTGGGATTCTTCCGATTGCATTGAGGAGTACACCACATCAGTCACTTGCTTTATCAATAAGTGCATCGAGGATGTCGTCCCCACAGTGACTGTACGTACATACCCCAACCAGAAGCCATGGATTACCGGAAACATCCGCACTGAGCTAAAGGGTAGAGCTGCCGCTTTCAATGTGTGGGACTCTATACCGGAAGCTTATAAGAAATCCCGCTATGCCCTGCGACGAACCATCAAACAGACAAAGCACCAATAAAATAAAGTGGTGATCTTAACTGACCTAAAACAGGGAATTTTTACTAGGATTAAATGTCAGGAATTGTGAAAGACTGAGTTTAAATGTATTTGGCTAAGGTGTATGCAAACTTCCGACTTCAACTGTACCTTTATTTTAAGAATGTGAAATGTCAGAATAATAGTAGAGAGAATTATTTATTTCAGCTTTTATTTCTTTCATCACATTCCAGTGGGTCAGAAGTTTACATAGGCTCAGTTAGTATTCGGTAGCATTGCCTTTAAATTGTTTAACTTGGGTCAAATGTTTTGGGTAGCCTTCCACGAGCTTCCCACAATAACTTGGGTGAATTTTAGCCCATTCCTCCTGACAGAGCTGGTGTAACTGAGTCAGGTTTGTAGGCCTCCTTGCTTTGTAAGTATGCTTGGGGTCATTGTCCATTTGGAAGACCCATTTGCGACCAAGCTTTAACTTCCTGACTGATGTCTTGAGATGTTGCTTCAATATATCCACATAATTGTTCCACCTCATGATGCCATCTATTTTGTGAAGTGCACCAGTCCCTCCTGCAGCAAAGCACCCCCACAGCATGATGCTGCCACCCCCGTGCTTCACTGTGTACTTCGGCTCGCAAGCCTTCCCCTTTTTCCTCCAAACATAACAATGGTCATTATGGCAAAACAGTTGTATTTTTGTTTCATTAGACCAGAGGACATTTCTCCAAAAAGCACAATCTTTGTCCCCATCTGCATTTGAAAACCGTAGTCTGGCTTTTTTATGGCGGTTTTTGAGCAGTGGCTTCTTCCTTGCTGAGCGGCCTCCATTATCCTTATTATGTTTCCTCCATTATCTTCACTGTTGTTCTGGGATTGATTTGCACTTTTTGCACCAAAGTATGTTTCTCTCTAGGAGACAGAATGCGTCTCCTTCCTGAGCGGTATGACGGCTGTGTGGTCCCATGGTGTTTATACTTGCGTACTATTGTTTGTACAGATGAACATGGTACATTTGGAAATTGCTCCCAAGGATGAACCAGACTTGTGGTGGTCTACAATTCTTTTCTGAGGTCTTGGCTGATTTATTTTGATTTTCCCATGATGTCAAGCAAAGAGGCACTGTATTTGAAGGGAGACCTTGAAATACATCCACGGGTACACCTCCAGTTGACTCAAATGATGTCAATTAGCCTATCAGCTTCTAAAGCCATGACATAATTTTCTGGAATTTTCCAAGCTGTTTAAAGGCACAGTCAACTTAGTGTATGCGAACTTCTGACCCACTGGAATTGTGACACAGTGAAGTATAAGTGAAATAATCTGTCTGTAAAAAAGTGTTGGAAAAGTACTTGTGTCATTCACAAAGAAGATGCTTTAACCGACTTGCCAAAACTATAGTTTGTTAACAAGCTATTTGTGGAGTGGTTGAAAAACTAGTTTTAATGACTCCAACCTAAGTGTATGTAAACTTCCGACTTCAACTGTACATACTACCTCAATTAGTCCAACTAACCAGTGCCTGTATATAGCCTAGCTACTGTTATTATTCATTGTCTTTTTACTGTTGTTTTTTTATTTCCTTACTTATCTATTGTTCACCTAATACCTATTTTTTTACTTAAAAATTGCACTGTTGATTTGGGCCTGTAAGTAAGCATTTCACTGTAAGGTCTACCTACACCTGTTGTATACGGTGCACGTGAATATGGGCAGTAAGGACCATGGGAGTGTGTCAGTGCACCTAGATACCACATGGCTCATCAGTGGGCCTCTCTCCCTGTCCTCTCTCTCAGGAAATGAGCCCCTGTGAGCCAGGCTCTGACACAATTACTCCAGGTCGACTCGTGGAGGACCAGACATCAATAAAGACATGAATGAATGGCAAGAGGGAGAGAAATCCCTGTCTTCAGTGACATATTGCATAAACAGTTCAATGTTGTGTTATTTGGTGCATTGTTATGTTATTTACCTCACTGCTGTGTTATTTGGCTCGGTTGATCAGGAGGAGAAGGTAGCTTCTATGGTGGGATGAAACTCAGGTCTTCTTTTTTCCTGATTGATTGGAAAACCCAGGATTGCCTCTACAGCTGTTATTTTATAGCTTCGTAGCGCTGGCAGCATGCAGTAATTAGTGCATTAGAAATCTGGCAGTCTCCTACCTGCAAAGGTGAGGACAGTATTTGTTTTCTCATGAATCGCCGGTTCATTTGAAGGTAAAAGCAATGTTTATGACCAAACAGTATGGTTTGACTGTAGCTGGCAGCAATCAGCAGTTTTAATTCCAAGGACACATTAACTGACTGGCATGGACTCAGCGAGCTTGAAGAGGAGAGGAAGAGAGGAGAGACAGGGATAGTGGGAGAACCTCTTGGGGGACGATTAGGACAGAAAAACAGGACGATAAACAGAAAAAGAAACAGGCAGAATGCAGTGTTTTCAGAAGTTATGTACTCATCTTTTTATTGCCACATAAGAAAGTTGAATATAGAACACTGATAGTAATCTGTAGATGACAAATGAACATTTTTCAACATCAAACGAATTGTTGAAAAAAGAAAAAAAGAAGAAACTCCAGTCAATCCATAACCTAAAAAAGACAAATTCATAGCAACACTATAGTAATATATTCTCGGACAAAACTTTGCCATATTTTTATTTTTTATTTTTATATATCTATTTATAATTTAACAGTAATACAGCTACCCCATAACTGAACCTCACAAATCATAGGTCAGGACTGGCAACAGTGGGGCAGCAATGTATTCTTATAGCTACTGTTCAAACAAGAGTATGGGATAGGCTCTATAATAAAATATGCTTGACTAATAATCACTCATACTATGCAGTGTTCAGTCCAATGTATAAATATACACATATGTACACTACCGTTCAAATGTTTGGGGTCACTTAGAAATGTGTTTGTTTTTGAAAGAGAAGCACATTTTTTGTCCATTAAAATAACATCAAATTGTTCAGAAATACAGTGTAGACATTGTTAATATTGTAAATTAGTATTGTAGCTGGAAATGGCAGATTTTTTTATGGAATATCTACATGGGCGTACAGAGGCCCATTATCAGCAAACATCACTCCTGTGTTCCAATGGCATGTTGTGTTAGCTAACCCAAGTTTATCATTAGAAAACCATTTTGCAATTATGTTAGCACAGCTGAAAATTGCTGTTCTGAATAAAGAATAAATAAAACTGGTCTTCTTTAGACTAGTTGAGTATCTGGAGCGTCAGCATTTGTGGGTTCAATTACAGGCTCAAAATGTCCAGAAACAAAGAACTTTCTTCTGAAACTCATCAGTCTATTATTGTTCTGAGAAATGAGGGCTGTTCCATGCGAGAAATTGCCAAGAAACTGAATATCTCGTACAACACTGTGTACTACTCCCTTCACAGAACAGCGCAAACTGGCTCTAACCAGAATAGAAAGAGGAGTGGGAGGTCCTAGTGCACAACTGAGCAAGAGCACAAGTACATTAGAGTGTCTAGTTTGAGAAACAGACACCCTACATGTCCCAAACTGGCAGTTTTATTAAAATGTACCCGCAAAACACCAGTCTCAACGTCAACAGTGAATAGGCGACTCTGGGATGCCGGCCTTCTAGTCAGAGTTCCTCTGTCCAGTGTCTGTGTTCATTTGCCCATCTTAATCTTTTATTTTTATTGGCCAGTCTGAGATATGTCTTTTTCTTTGCAACTCTGCCTAGAAGGCCAGCATCCCGGAGTCACCTCTTCACTTTCAAAAACAAGGACATTTCCAAATGACCCCAAACCTTTGAACAGTAGTGTATATAAATATCATAGATGAGTTGAACATCAAAAACAGACTTTTATTGATTAATGCATGATTACAATTCAGATGATCTAATACATGTAAGAATCTATTAAAGCATGTGGTTTCTATGGATTATATTTATATACTGTAGTTTATAGAAAGCACATGAATCATTCCATGGTAACTGTATCCATTGGCCCTTGATTGCAATAGAGTTCAAACCCCAGAAATATCAAACACACAGATTGTATGGGTTTGATACCCTTCCATTGATTCTGATATCAGCAAATAACTTAATGAGATACCTCCTATTGGAACAAACCCCTTAATCAGATGTAAGAGAAACTGCAGATGTTGTTTGATATCTTCCCCCTCATCATGTGTATACAGTACAATATTTAGTTTAGACAGTTTTTGATAGAAGGCAGAATGACATAAAATCAACAGGTTGGCAGAGCAGACAAAATCATGATTGAACATACCATAGTTTCAACGACAGGGTGGAACTGGAATTAACTGGAATATATTCAGCTCACCTCTTCTGGGTAACCAAATAAACAGTGTAAAAAGTGTCATAGAAATCAGACCTGCAGAAGTCCTTTAATACCAGCCCATTGTATGTATTCCTTTTGTACTGCTTGATAAATACAGTTATGTTTCTCTGTCATACAGAATGGTTTAACAATAATTGCTGACATCCCCACCTGGTTTGCTTATCTGGTTAGTACAGAACGGTGGTAAAGAGTTCATAATCTAATACACTTCCAATTTCTGTTATGTTTTAAGCTCGATGTAACCTGTGGAACATACTCAGTACAATCAAATCATACAAACATAACATTCACGGACAAATACATTTTTCAAAATACATTTGGTTGGGTAATCTGCAAAATTGATGCCGGTGACTATATTGCTAATTTTAATCTTTTATAAGAATTTAGAGAACTTCCATTATTTTTCAGTGCTCACAATCCTGATACCTTTACTGATGCTGATTACTGTGGGAGTGTGTGTGTATGTGTACATGTATGTGTGTGTGTGTGTGTGTCTGCGCGTAGGTTGCAGATGTTTTCTGATTTTATATTATAAATGTCAATAATGGTAAGTACTAATGGCAGGTATTTTAAGATCAGGTTTAATCGCGTCTGGTTTGTTTATCTTATTGGTTGAAAAAGTCCTCAAACCACCCCTACACCGAGTTTCCAAGATGAGTTTTTATGTTGAGTTTCCAGGTGGAGTTTCTCCCTGTTACAGCAGGCAGCTGAAAGAACGCGAGAGTCTGATGTTGACGGTTTAGAGAGGTTTTTATTTTCTCTCTCTCTCTACAGATTCCCTTCAGTCACTTCTTTTCTGAGATGATAAGCGCAAGTTTGTAATTATATGTAATTATCTCAACTTCCTCACTTCAAGGTTGTAGGAGGAGAATCAAATGAAACCACTAAATTAAGTTTGACAGAGAGAGAGAATAACGGTGCAGTGGCTTCAAACATCGTCCCAACATTCTAATGAGTCACTTCCTTTAGACACCTTTACAAGAAGGGTTTCAACACGTTTTCAGGTTTCCAGGAAAATGAACAAAATCACATTTATTATACACACAAAATATTTCCGGGTTCACACAGGTCCTCTTTGAGTGACAATCGGTACTGTACACTTTTCCCTCAATTGCTCCCTCAATCATGGGTAGTTTATGTTAATTGGTCTCTCAATCAGGGGCAGTTTATGTTCAAGCTATATAGAAATCCAGGGTGATTGTTGTTATTAACGAGCAACACCATACTACACAATACTAAATCATATTCAGCTAGGCAGTTAATACAAGACTTCAGCTGCATGCCTGGCAGCCCTGATTGTATCGACCACCCGACTCCTTCGATCAATTTGCTACCGTGAGGCAAGAGCAGAGCGGGGAACGGGAGGGTCTGATTCCACTAATTAGGCCACTCGCACCATCCAGTCTTAATTTCGCTCCTTTCAGCCGAGCAGAAACAATTTTCTTTGGCAGCAGGTCAATCAGGAACTAGGCTGGGTAGGCTGGAGCTGGCTGGCTCGGCGATCTGCTAATTTCAGACACCTGGCTTTAGAGGGGAAGAAAGGATCAGATGTGATGAGGGGGAATTAGGCTCCATTCCAATATCCAGACTGGCACACTTAGAATGAGGGAATGCATTGGCATGGCCATGCATTCTAAATGGTGTGCCAGTGTGGAATGGTCTGCTAGGGACCGTCACTTTGTCGGAGTGGGCCGAATCAAGCCAGGTAAAACTATGGAAAGGATAAAGCTATGATATCATAACATTACTATAAGGACAGTCATGAGAAGGCAATCATTGACAAAGTAGTAATATACTACACTAGTAATACTCCAGTTTCTCCTGCCCTCTCAGCGTCTCAGAGCTGTATGACTGCTACTTCAGAGTGAGTCCCGCTGACCAACTGTGCTCTGAATGCACTCCGAGTCTGCTGCTGGGAAGAACACAGTGTGAAGGATGACTCTTCTCTATTAAGTTATGCTGAGTGCAGAATGCTGCTCAGACATAAATATGTTATGCTTGAGCTGCTTTGCCTCCCTGGTTTGCCTGCCTGCCTCTTCCTCTGCCTGTAACCTTACCTGCCCGCCTGCCTCCCTCCCTGCCTCTCTGCCTGCATCCCTACCTGCCTCTCTGCCTGCCTCCCTACCTGCCTTCCTGGTGCACTGCTCAGACAAAATATGTTCTGTTTGAGTTCCTTTGCCTGCCTGGTTTGCCTCCCTCCCTGCCTGCTTTCCATCTGCCTTCCCGCTGCACTGAGAGCAGTGTGAACTATAATGTTGATGGTTTGGATTTCCGCATAGCTGGATTAATTCAATTGAGTATTGTGATAATGCACATCCTGAAAACATTGATGTTATTTATCATGGCTTACACAGTGTAGCACATGGGGATGTGTGAGACTTACTCCTAATCCTGAAGTGTCTCTACATGCGCCGGCGAATAGCTAGCTTTTCACGTGGAGCTGACTTGTAAATCGCTTCTAAGAGGATGGTCAGGTGTGAGGAGGATGGTCAGCCAGGCAGAGGTCCTGAGTTCGCGCCAGGTATGGGCCAACTTGGGAGGAAGTGGTACTGGCTAAGCAAGCAGCGTGACGTCCTTTACAGTGGTGCCTAATGACTCGGATGTACAGTTACGCTGGGGTCGCAGTTGAGTAAGTTTGGGGGTGAATGTAGCACATGGAGACGTGTGAAACTTACTCCTCAGCCTGAAGTGTCCCCACTTTCACCAGTGTATAGCTAGCTTTTCGAGTGGCGCTGACTGGTAAGACGCTTCAGGAGAGTGGTCACGTGTCCTAGCAAGGCAGAGTTTGCACTAGGAATTGTTTATTTTTTAAATTTAACTAGGCAAGTCAGTTAAGAACAAATTCTTATTTTACAATGACGGCCTACCCTGGCCAAACCCTCCCCTAACCCAGACGACACTGGGCCAATTGTGGGACTCCCGATCACAGCCAGTTGTGATACAGCCCGGGATCGAACCAGGGTCTGTAATGACACCTTTAGCACTGAGATGCAGTGCCTTAGACCTCTGCGCCACTCGGGAGGCAAAATGGTATGGGCCAAACTGGGAGGAAGTGGCACTCGATAAACAAGCAGTGTGACGTCCTTTACATGAGCAAAGAAGAGAAATAAAAGAAACAAATGAGGGGTTTGTTTGCAATCAGAAACACATGGGGGATGTTTACAGTCAGAAACACATGGGGGATGTTTACAGTCAGAAACACATGGGGGATGTTTACAGTCAGAAACACATGGGGTTTGTTTACAGTCAGAAACACATGGGGGATGTTTACAGTCAGAAACACATGGGGGATGTTTACAGTCAGAAACACATGGGGGATGTTTACAGTCAGAAACACATGGGGTTTGTTTACAGTCAGAAACACATGGGGGATGTTTACAGTCAGAAACACATGGGGGATGTTTACAGTCAGAAACACATGGGGGATGTTTACAGTCAGAAACACATGGGGGATGTTTACAATTAGAAACACATGGGGGATGTTTACAGTCAGAAACACATGGGGGATGTTTACAGTCAGAAACACATGGGGGATGTTTACAGTCAGAAACACATGGGGGATGTTTACAGTCAGAAACACAATTAGAAACACATGGGGGATGTTTACAGTCAGAAACACGTGGGGGATGTTTACAGTCAGAAACACGTGGGGATGTTTACAGTCAGAAACACTTGGGGGATGTTTACAGTCAGAAACATGTGGGGGATGTTTACAGTCAGAAACACATGGGGGATGTTTACAATCAGAAACACATGGGGGATGTTTACAATCAGAAACACATGGGGGATGTTTACAATAAGTGAATGCAGTATGCTTTCTATAGGCTGAAATGGGACTATAAATTCAGCTTGTATAGATTTGACTGTTCGATTTGCTTGAAGAGGTTTTGTCTTCTACTTTTAGACCATTATATATTTGGATACCCTAGCAACAGTATTTTCCACAAACGCCAGAGTGAAGAGATGGCCAAAGGTCAAGAGGACACAGTCATACAAAAATACAAACAGAAATACAAATGTTGGTACATTATATAAATCACAATACTGTGTCGCAATAATACAGGTGAGGGATATCTCTCAATCGGGTTTCATAGTTCTTATCAAGGGACTCGCCATACACTGTAGAACAGAACCGATTCAGAACCACTTTCTCTCTCTTTACCTTGTCTTTACCTGAAGGTTGCCTTTTCTCAGAGGGATAGAGAGAATGAAAGAGAGAGAAACAGGGGAATATAAAAGCTTGCTGGTATCACTACAGATGGCCATGGTCTGTAGTCACATCTTTAAATATTGGATCACAGATTCTCTCTGATTCTATGTGTGAACAGCATTGGGACTGATGAGTCTTTCAGGAGTACAGTACTATCCTCTAGATGATGCTTCAGCCTCCTTGCCTTCGGGTCAGCTGTGATCAAGTACTCTACATCAAATATACAGGACAACAGCCTCCATTCTCTGTGTTGATGACCAAGAGACTTCTCAAGGCTACAAGCACAGAACAAAGACCATAATGTTCGTAGCCATATCCCATAACCCTAAAACTGTGGCTGATTCAATGGCTTTGTAGGAGAGAGCCTCTTTAATGAATGTCTTTTCCTTTCCCCACAGTTTGTTGTTTCCCTGCTCAATGTTTTAGCCCCAGCCGTTGTGGTGTCCATAGATCTCATATTGCTTGTCAGATTTGGTAATGCAATCCATGGCAATCTCATGTTTCCTTTTGCTGTTGCTGGATTCACGTTTCACTGTCATTGGTTGATAATGTTGTCATTACACAGGAGATATTATAACACACACAATGAATTTGATACTTTTGTTGGACGTTGCCATGGTTATACAATCCCGCCCCCGTTGCCCTCTGACTGAGGATCTGTGTAGGATTGACTGACAGTCACATGTGCAGTTACACACTCATACTGGACGGCACACGCAAGCACACTGCCACACCACCAGGGTGCACTGTTCTGGCCCCCGCTCCCAGAAAGACACAAAACGACCTGGGCCTTACACACCACCATCTCTGTCCTCTCCCTCTTTGTCTATTGGGTGACTCTGCTTTGGGCAACCTTCGTCCCCTTCTCCCACTCTCTCACACAGTTACCTCCGTCTTACTGTTGGTCACAAAGTAAGGCTGAGTGGGCAGGAAGTGCTGACTGTGGCTCTGGGAGCGGGACTGACTGTGCAGCTTGTTGATCTGCTCCACCGTACACTGGGGCCTCTTGGAGCCGTAACCCTTCCTCCTGCCTACCGTCTCAGTCCCGTCCCAGCCCTTCAGACCCACCCCTCCCCCCACCCCCCTGGGGGCTGCGATGGTGTTGGAGCTGTAGGCCAGTGGGTGGTGTTGTTGCTCTTGATGTTGGTGGTGGTGTTGTTGTTGGTGGTGAGGCCCGGGAACCGTCCCGGTGTGGCGGTGAGGCCCCGGGAAAGTCCCTGTTCTAGTCATGCTGGACATAGTCATGGCTCCTGAACCTTTATTACTGACTCTGTCGCCGCCACAGCCACTGCTGCTGAGTCTTTGGGGCTTCTGTGCGTTCTGCTTGGGCGCGGCTGGCATGGTGGAGCCCTGGTGGGAGCTGGATAGAGTGGGCAAGCTGCTGGGCATCTCTGTGATGTAGGTGGCCACGGGCTCTGGGCCCAGGGAGCCCAGGGGGCTGATGGTATTCATGGGATTGTGGGCTATGGGGATGTTGTGGGCCATGGGGATGTTGTGGGCCATGGGGTTGTTGTGGGCCATGGGGATGTTGTGGGCCATGGGGTTGTTGTGGGCCATGGGGTTGTTGTGGGCCATGGGGTTGGTGGGCCATGGGGTTGTTGTGGGCCATGGGGTTGTTGTGGGCCATGGGGTTGGTGTGAGCCATGGGGTTGTTGTGGGCCATGGGGTTGTTGTGGGCCATGGGGTTGTTGTGGGCCATGGGGTTGTTGTGGGCCATGGGGTTGTTGTGGGCCATGGGGTTGTTGTGAGACATGGGGTTGTTGTGAGACATGGGCTTGATGTGGGCCGTGGGGTTGATGTGGGCCATGGGGTTGTTCATTGGATTGTGGGTCATGGTGGGGTTATTAATTGGGTTGTGGGAAATAGGGTTGTTGGTCATGGCGTTCATAGGTCGCATGGCGTTCATGTGTTGGAGGGGGAGGCCGCCTTCAGATGGCAGTTCCACCATCAGACGCCGCTTGTTGTAGAAGTCGCCGTTGGCCTTGGCCGCTGCATGGAGATAGAGGCAGATGCACATGTTTAAGATGTTTTGTAGTTCATAACACTACAGTAATACTGCCCTATAGCACCTTTAGTAGCCTATGCTCCCAAAAGTCATCTCTGGTTGTGCACTTACCATTACCATTAACTCTAGGTCTTTCCCCTACTGTAATACCATACCAAAACAAACATGGAGCATTGTTCAGATCATAAGGAATCCACATACTTCAGCCATGCCGTTCTCAAGGTACTTTCATCACATTCCAAACTTTATTACAAATGTTAGTTCCTTTATCGAGCACTGAGTCTGAAATAAAACATGTTTTCTACTTCACCCTGTTGGAGGAGAAACTTGCTCAGAAGGAATTATATTTCGCTCAAACTTTCCAACGGCCCAGGAATCACCCAGACAGCCTCCAACCATCAAATTAACGCAGACTGCTTGGTTGAAACCCTACAATATAATACACACAGGCTACTACTTCTACACATGTAATGTAAATACCGTAAATGAGGAGAATTTAAATTGGACTCTGCTGATCAATTGATATGAGGACACTTCTAGGCAAGTGAACGTTGTCTAGGCTATAGCATTCTCTGCCTCATATGCTTCCTGTCTCCCGAGACCTGTGCCCTCCAGCTAGCCTACATCAATCAATTTATTCACGTTAAATTGACCTCATTAATTTCTCTGTCGTTCATGTCGGCAATCTGTAATCGCTCTTATCACTGAGAAATGTGTCCTTTTTACTGGGTGATTCACATTCCCCGGTTCACTCATTAATCTTTAACCTTAGCTGTTGAGCAATGAGCATCCTAGTGTGACTCTTAGGTTAAGGTGGATGGCCTTTCGCTTTTCACATCCTTGAAGATAAAGTTAACATACTAGGGGAGTTTGACTTGCCGCTGCAACTATGCATCTAGTTTATCGCTCTGCTCTCCTTCCAGTGCAGGAAAACGAGCCAGGAGGGCATGGCGAGGCACTGTGAACGGTGAGCTCGCCTCCCGTCTGCCTGTCTGCCTGTCTGCCTGGCTGCAAGAAAACCGCCTCTGGGATCAAACTCAGTCAGGCGACACATAAATCAATCTAGCAACAGTCAGCTCAACGGCACACACACATTCACAGGGAAACGTGATGAGAAACAGAATAACTACAGACAGACAGAGTAAGTTCCACCGTCACAAAAGGCCACAGACACACAAAAACAATTCAAATGTGGATGCTTGACGTCGGGACTGTAGGGACTAAATTATGTGTCAACTCCAATTAGGCTACAATAGTATCTGAGAAATGCCCGAGATAGCCTAACTGTTGGTCTCTATGGTATTGGGGTGGTGGAGTAGTGAGACACAAATGCATTTGCAATGCCATACATAGTAATTGGCCATTTGCTCCAGTGAAAGATAGAGATATCCAAACCGTCTTCAGGGTTACGTTTTGGGTACCCTTTTATTAGTCCGTCTCTCCATGTCTGGTTTTAAAATCCAATAGCGTGACCTTATAGATTCGCTTGGGGACAGTACAGATAGATATTGATTTGCAGAATTGTGGCTTATCAGCTCTCAGCCTAAGGATTCTGTAGCTACCGTTGGGAATGTGACAGAAAGGCAATTAAAGAAAAAAGGGGAAAACAACACTGTGGTTTCAAACTAGAGTGTTTCTTTCCTTTAGGCCACTTGTGATGAGTGGAATAAGGGCAGAGCAATATGGAGGAGAGAAGAAAAAGTGCTCAGTTAAAGTTTCGCAATAACACAGCTCAAATGAAGACACCATTCATCTGTCTCTGTGCCTCTCTCTTTCTCTCTCTCTTTCTGTCCCTCTCGGCTGCCCTCGTTATTGTGCGTCTCCACGTGCATATCATCGGATCATGACTCCAGGAGATGGAGATGGTCTCTTGGGACTGTGCGTCCATTCCTTTCTAAAGCAGATTAAAATAGCTCCCGTGCCATCTCATTGGAGAGCGGCTCTAGAATGAGAAGCTATCAGTTAGGCTGTAGTCAAGGCTCTGAATACTGGGGGTGGGAGACCCTCTATTACAGACATTAAATCAGATAGAGTCCTGGGGAGCGGAAAGGTGAAGATGAGAAAAGGAGAATCAAATTGAGATTAGGCTTGGAGGTAGAGGGAGAGGAGCACAGGAAAGGGGGAAGGATGATGAGGGGGAGAAGGAAGAGGAGGGGGAGGAGGAGGGGGGGGAGGAGGAGGAAGAAGGGGAGTAAAGAGGAGGAGGAGAAAGAAGCAAATATAGGTGTCTCTAAAAAAGTTGCTGATATTGTGGACCTCCTCCAGTATGCAGATAGCCTCATGAATACCAAGCTACCAAGCTCACGTTATTAGTCAAACATAGGAGATATGGGCCATATCAGTCAACATTTCCCATTCTTAATTGTCTCAGATTGAATTGCTAATGGTTATATAAACTGTGTGGCATAAACAGAAAACAGAAAAACACTTCATCTACTCCCTCTGAATGCCCCAGCATAATGGAGTGCCTTTGTGTAAACAATCACAACAATCTGTTTGAAATGAGTCAGGGACGGAATGGTAAAGTGATGGATTGGGAATTACATTTAAAATTAAGAGCTTTACTCCTACATTTAACATCTCAATGAGATG
The DNA here is from genome assembly GCF_018296145.1 of Oncorhynchus tshawytscha. NCBI lineage: Eukaryota > Metazoa > Chordata > Actinopteri > Salmoniformes > Salmonidae > Oncorhynchus > Oncorhynchus tshawytscha. The sequence goes on from NC_056453.1 coordinate 21,876,949, forward strand.
TGGGTATTTTGCATTCCCGTGATGTTGTGTTTTCCAGAGGTAGTGACTATGATTATACAGTACTCAGAGCCAGATGGATCCTATCATTTTGTTTCTGGGGGAGCTGCCTTTAGCATACCAAAGAAGAAGACTCAGCACGACTTCTACTCAAATAAATTGTTGTTTGCTTGGCTCGTATGTATTATGGTATTGAAATTGAAAAGTGGTTTAGGCTCTATTCAAATCAAGTATGCTGTCAGTGAATGGAATGTACAGAATGTCAATCACCAAACAAGTTGATTCTGTTTTTGACTGTGACTGTGAGACTTTTATATTAGACACCCACCGGTCTTTAACTCCAGCGAAAGTGGGCAATATACAGAAATGTAGTGTACTGTTGTGGCCAAACATTTTGAGAATGACACAAATATTAATTCTCACAAAGTCTGCTGCCTCAGTGTCTTTAGATATTTTTGTCAGATGGTACTATGGAATACTGAAGTATAATTACAAGCATTTCATAAGTGTCAAAGGCTTTTATTGACAATTACATGAAGTTGATGCAAAGAGTCAACATTTGCAGTGTTGACCCTTCTTTTTTAAGACCTCTGCAATCCGCGCTGGCATGCTGTCAATTAACTTCTGGGCCACATCCTGACTGATGGCAGCACATTCTTGCATAATCCATGCTTGGAGTTTGTCAGAATTTGTGGGTTTTTGTTTGTCCACCCACCTCTTGAGGATTTGACCACAAGTTGTCAATGGGATTAAGGTCTGGGGAGTTTCCTGCCCATGGACCCAAAATATTGATGTTTTGTTCACGGGGCCACTTAGTTATCACTTTTGCCTTATGGCAAGGTGCTCCATCATGCTGGAAAAGGCATTGATCGTCACCAAACTGTTCCTGGATGGTTGGGAGAAGTTGCTCTCTGAGGATGTGTTGGTACCATTCTTTAGTCATGGCTGTGTTCTTAGGCAAAATTGTGAGTGAGCCCACTCCCTTGGCTGAGAAGCAACCCCACACATGAATGGTCTCAGGATGCTTTACTGTTGGCATGACACAGGACTGATGGTAGCGCTCACCTTGTCTTCTCCGGACAAGCTTTTTTCCAGATGTCCCAAACAATCGGAAAGGGGATTCATCTGCCCTTCTTGACACCAGGCCATCCTCCAAAAGCCTCACTGTGCATGCAGATGCACTCACACCTGCCTGCTGCCATTCCTGTGCAAGCTCTGTACTGGTGGTGCCCCAATCCCGCAGCTGAATCAACTTAAGGAGACGGTCCTGGCGCTTGCTGGACTTTCTTGGGCGCTCTGAAGCCTTCTTCACAGCAATTGAACTGCTCTCCTTGAAGTTCTTGATGATCCAATAAATGGTTGATTTAGGTGCAATCTTACTGGCAGCAATATCCTTGCCTGTGAAGCCCTTTTTGTGCAAAGCAATGATGACGGCACATGTTTCCTTACAGGTAAGCATGGTTAACAGAGGAAGAACAATGATTCTAAGCACCACCCTCCTTTTGAAGCTTCCAGTCTGTTATTCGAACTCAATCAGCATGACAGAGTGATCTCCAGCCTTGTCCTCATCAACACTCACACCTGTGTTAACATGATGTCAGCTGGTCCTTTTGTGGTAGGGCTGAAATGCGGTGGAAATGTTTTTTGGGGGATTCAGTTCATTTACATGGCAAAGTGGGACTTTGCAATTAATTGCAATTCCTCTGATCACTCTTCATAACATTCTGGAGTACATGCAAATTGTCATCAAACAAACTGAGGCAGCAGACGTTGTGAAGATTATTCTCAAAACTTTTGGCCACGACTGTATGCATAATGGTATACACTACTTAGTCGTTGGGCCGTTCTGGCTTGAACAAGGCTTACTCGTCCTCGGCTTACTTACTTAGTCGAACCCAGGCCGCTACAGACACAGGCAGCGTCAACAAAGCAGGACAAAGCAGATAGGAGCAGACACTCACCGACGAGCTTGAGCGAGGCATACTTGTTGAGTTCCTTCCCAGGTTGTTGCTGTTCATAGACATGAGCCAGCTGGCTCAGAGCAGGGTAGGGGTGTGGCTGGCCCACGGTGTTGTTAATCTGACCTCCCTCTGAAGAGACAAGACACAAAATGGAGTAATGTTAGAGGGCTTTGGTACCAACATAGTCTCATTACAATAAGTCAAGATAGTGACATTTAACCATTGAGGTTACATGTCAATGACACACAAATATTAGGTATGTCACTTGTGGGGTCATATAACACATCAATGAACAGCTGTTCTCACTTTACAATGCACATGCCTTGTCCCGGTATCGGCCCACCATGGGCCGAAATAATGAACCAATGGTAATTTTGATGTTTTTGTTGGGTAAGTACATGACAGGTCTGCTAGTGTCTTTTTTCTTGTGATAATGACAGTAAAAAAAGAGCAAGCTCTCATTTAGAACCATCCTCCTACTGTAATGGAGATTAACGTTAATTGCCATTTTACTCAAGGTAAAGTGATACTTTATAAGAGACTACAGCCCTTGAAAGCCAGATTAAGAGAGGGAGAGGGAGAAGGAGTGGAGAGCGAGCGAGAGAGAGAGAGAGAGAACGAGAGCGTGAGAGAGAGAGTGAGAAAGAGCGTGAGCGAGAGAGAGAGCGTGAGAGAGAGCGTAAGAGGGATAGAGAGCGAGAGAGAGAGCGAGAGAGAGAGTGAGAGAGAGCGAGAGAGAGCGAGAGAGAGAGCGTAAGAGGGAGAGAGAGCGAGAGAGAGAGAGCGTAAGAGGGAGAGAGCGAGAGAGAGAGAGCGAGAGAGAGAGCGTGAGAGGGAGAGAGAGAAAGCGAGAGAGAGAGCGTGAGAGGGTGAGAGAGAGAGCGCAGGAGAAGGAGTGGAAGAGAGCGAGAGAGATACAGTACATGGAGAGAGCAGAGCAGAGCAAGAGGGAAAAAATAAAAGAAGGGGAGAGGCCCGATAGAGAGCAAATACAGACGGAAAGAGGGAATGAGACAGAGAGCAGAAAAGAAAGAGCTTTGTATGTCTGATCGGAGGATTTACCCAGTCCTCATATTAATATTCCCAACCGACTCCGAGTAGCTTCGTCTAGCTTAAGTCTCAGAATCAAACAGAGAGCCCTACAGAGAGCTAAACACAGCGCCGCCCAAGAGAGAGGAGAGAGCGGCAGGGGTCTTATTTACTTACGGCAGCGGCGACATCACCCTTTTGTCTTCCTCCCGTGACAGAGAGACAGACAGAGGAAGGGGAGCCATGTCAGCAACAAGCGCCTATTGATTCAGACAGTTGTTTCCCTCTGTTTCATCTCTTTGGGCTGTCAGAGTGGCGGAACAATCAAAGCACCTGTAACCTCCACGTCACACCTGTCAGACAGGCAGCTAAAGCTGTGACTAATTAATCATCTACCCTTGATGCAGTGTCTGTGACAGAGAGGGAAAAAGCGAGAGAGAGAGAAAGAGAGAGAGGGAGAGGGAGAATGACTGATTGCAGTCACACCGTAACTTCAAGCCCACTCACACACACTTCAGCAGAACCCCTCATAGTCAGAGGTTAAATCAGGATGAATGCTGTGAGAGGAGTAAACGCTTTTTATACCTCAATGTAAACAGCAATGTTTTCAATTTCCACAGTGCACCACACTGTAGAATGGCTCAATGGTTGCTTCTGATCTGGCTCTAATCTACACACAACAGAGAACACAGGAGACTAACATTTACATTTTAGTCACATGAACGCACACGCACACACTCACGCACACACGCACACACACACACACACACACACACACACACACACACACACACACACACACACACACACACACACACACACACACACACACACACACACACACACACACACACAGTAAGTCTGTGACCTTGCAGTATCGTCCCACCTCGACACACATGTAGTCAGTAAGCATCTCAATCTCATCCACTGTGTATCCAAACCCCCATCTGAGTGACAGATGTCAGCCTGTCCATCAGCATGACGAGTCGGCCCAGTTAGAAGGCTGAGTTCAAGGGGAGTACAGTAACAGCACAACACATTCACATGGTCTATAGGTAGTAACAGCACGGCACATGATGCACTCTGCAGTATGAGAGCATTACTTTTTGTATCTGTACTCCTCTACTTGTGCCTCTGAGGTCTGTATTGAGTATCGAATGACTCACCTTCACACTGTTTCTGAATTGCATAAATCGCGGCACGAATACAACAGTACTCAGCAGTACTCAGTATCTGGACGTTTGCTCCATCTCCGCTGAAACAGTAGCAGTGCAGTAAGAACATGTACATGCTGAAGAAACTGACAGTTTAACAGCAGCCCAGTACATATGATCCATGTACACGGGAGTTATTTACATGCTTAGTGCTTGGCTTCATGTCGAGCTGCATGTGGAATTCAGTGTTTGTTTGGTTTGGTGTTTAAGAGCTGTGTCATAATAAACCTCCTCTCCAGGATTCAGCTACTGATTGCTTTTATGTTCTCCTGTTCTCACGCTTTCACTTTGTCATGGCAACATGAAGTGTGTATGTGTGTGTGTGTGTGTGTGTGAGAGAGAGCTCTTTTCTGTCCTGTGTGCATCGCCCACACATACCAACAGGCTACAGTGTAGGCATACAGTAAATTGAGAAATCACGTAACTAAACTAAACAAGGAGAAGGAACTATACTATGGAACAAAGATAAATGACACAAAGAATGCTAGAAAAAAGCTCAGGACTACTTTAAGTGAAAAGTGAACTCGGCTCCATGCTTCATTGAGGCAGATGGCTTGTTTATAACAAAACCCTTTGATATTGAAAAGATCAGCAAACCTAGGCATGACATGCAAACAACAAACGATGAGCCTTCATATTCACGCATAAAGACCAAATAATGAAAGGCAAACACTGTAGTTGTGAGTTCCACAATGTGGGTGTGGAAGAGGTGAGAAAATTCCTGTTATATATTAAAAAAATATATATAAATACTTTTTTTATTTCACCTTTATTTAACCATGTAGGCCAGTTGAGAACAAGTTCTCATTTACAACTGCGACCTGGCCAAGATAAAGCAAAGCAGTGCGACACAAACAACAACACAGAGTTACATATGGAATAAACAAACATACAGTCAATAACACAATGGGAAATTATATATACAGTGTGTGCTAATGAGGTAAGATAAGGGAGGTAAGGCAATAAATAGGCCATAGTGGTGAAATAATGACACTTTAGCAATTAAACACTGGAGTGATAAATGTGCAGAAGACGAATGTGCAAGTAGAGATACTGGGATGCAAAGAGGCAAAACAAATCAATAACTGTATGGGGAGGCACGACTCCAACACCCTCATTAAGATTGCAGACTACACAACAGTGGTAGGCCGGATCACCTATAGAGAGGAGGTCAGAGACCTGGCTGGGTGGTGCCAGAATAACAACCTATCCCTCAACGTAACCAAGACTAAGGAGATGATTGTGGACTACAGGAAAAGGAGGACCGAACATGCCCCCATTCTCATCAACGGGGCTGTAGTGGAGCAGGTTGAGAGCTTCAAGTTCCTTGGTGTCCACATCAACAACAAAGCCTATTCCCCCTCAGAAAACTTTAAAAGATTTGGCATGGGTCCTGAGATCCTCAAAAGGTTCTACAGCTGCAACATCGAGAGCATCCTGACCGGTTGCATCACTGCCTGGTACGACAATTGCTCGGCCTCCGACCGCACGGCACTTCAGAGGGTAGTGCGTACGGCCAGTACATCACTGGGGCAAAGCTGCCTGCCATCCAGGACCTCTACACCAGGCGGTGCCAGAGGAAGGCCCTAAAAATTGTCAAAGACCCCAGCCACCCCAGTCATAGACTGTTCCCTCTACTACTGCATGGCAAGCGGTACCGGAGGGCCAAGTCTAGGACAAACAGGCTTCTCAACAGTTTTTACCCCCAAGCCATAAGACTCCTGAACAGGTCATCAAATGGCTACCCGGACTATTTGCATTGTGTGCCCCCCCCAACCCTTTTACGCTGCTGCTACTCTCTGTTCATCATATGTGCATAGTCACTTTATCTATACATTCATGTACATACTACCTCAATTTGCCTGACCAACCGGTGCTCTGGCACATTGGCTAACTGTGCTATCTGCATTGTGTCCTGCCACCCACCACCCACCAAACCGTCTTTTACGCTACTGCTACTCTCTGTTCACCATTTATGCATAGTCACTTTAACCATATCTACATGTACATATTACCTCAATCAGCCTGACTAACCGGTGTCTGTATGTAGCCTCGCTACTTTTATAGCCTCGCTACTGTATATAGCCTCACTACTGTTATTATTCATTGTCTTTTTTACTGTTGTTTTTATTTCTTTACTTACCTATTGTTCACCTAATACCTTTTTGCACTATTGGTTAGAGCCTGGAAGTAAGCATTTCACTGTAAGTTTGTATTCGGTTGTATCATGTTGTATTCGGCGCACGTGACAAATAAACTTTGATTTGATTTGATTTGGGATGAGGTAGTTGGGTGGGCTATTTACAGATGGGCTATGTACAGGTGCAGTGATCTGTGAGCTGCTCTGACAGCTGGTGCTTAAAGTTAGAGAGGGAGATATGAGTCTCCAGCTTCAGCGATTTTTGCAATTCGTTCGAGTCATTGGCAGCAGAGAACTGGAAGGAAAGGCGGCCAAATGAGGAATTGTCTTTGGGGGTGACCAGTGAAATATACCTGATGGAGTGCATATTACGGGTGGGTGCTGCCATGGTGACCAGTGAGCTGAGATAAGGCAGGGCTTTACCAAGCAAAGACTTATAGATGACCTAGAGCCAGTGGGTTTGGCGATGAATATGAAGCAAGGGCCAGCCAACCAGAGCATACAGATCACAGTGGTGGGTAGTATATGGGGCTTTGGTGACGAAACGGATGGCACTGTGATATACTGCATCCAATTTACTGAGTAGAGTGTTGGAGGCTATTTTGTAAATGACATCACCGAAGTCGAGGATCGGTAGGATAGTCAGTTTTACGAGAGTATGTTTGCCAGCATGAGTGAAGGATATTTTGTTGCGAAATAGGAAGCCGATTCTAGATTTAATTTTGGATTGGAGATGCTTAATGTGAGTCTGGAAGGAGAGTTTACAGTCTAACCAGACACCTAGGTATTTGTAGTTCTCCACATATTCTAAGTCAGAAGCGTCCAGAGTAGTGATGCTGGATGGGTGGGCAGGTCCGGGCAGCGATCAGTTGAAGAGCATTGCATTTAAGAGCAGTTGGAGGCCACGGAAGGAGTGTTGTATGGCATTGAAGCTTGTATGTAGGTTAGTTAACACAGTGTCCAAAGAAGGGCCAGATGTATACAGAATGGTGTCGTCTGCGTAGAGGTGGATCAGAGAATCACTAGCAGCAAGAGCGACATCATTGATGTATACAGAGAAAAGAGTCGGCCTGAGAATTGAACCCTGTGGCACCCCCATAGAGACTGCCAGAGGTCCGGACAACAGGCCCTTCGATTTGACACAATGAACTCTGACTGAGAACTAGTTGGTGAACCAGGCGAGGCAGTCATTTGAGAAACCAAGGCTGTTGAGTCTGCCAATAAGAATGTGGTGATTGACAGAGTCTAAAGCCTTGGCCAGGTCGATGAATACAGCTGCACAGTATTGTCTCTTATTGATGGCAGTTATAATATTGTTTAGGACCTTGAGCGTAGCTGAGGTGCACCCATGACCAGCTCGGAAACCAGATTGCATAGCGGAGAAGGTACGGTGGGGTTCGAAATGGTCGGGGATCTGTTTGTTAACTTGGCTATTGAAGACCTTAGAAAGGCAGGGGAGGATAGATATAGGTCTGTAACAGTTTGGGTCTAGAGTGTCTCCCCCTTTGAAGAGAGGTTGAACAGGCTAGTAATAGGGGTTGCACCATTTTTGGCAGATCATTTTAGAAAGAGAGGGTCCAGATTGTCCAGATTGTCCAGCTTTCAGAACATCAGCTATCTGGATTTGGGTGAAGGAGAAATGGGGAGGCTTGGGCAAGTTGCTGTGGGGGGTGCAGGGCTGTTGACCAGGGTAGGGGTAGCCAGGTGGAAAGCATGGCCAGCCTTAGAAAAATGCTTATTGAAATTCTCAATTATTGTGGATTTATCGGTGGTGAAAGTGTTTCCTAGCTTCAGTGCAGTGAGCAGCTGGGAGGAGGTGCTCTTATTCTCCATGGACTATACAGTGTCCCAGAAATTTTGGAGTTTGTGCTACAGGATGCATATTTCTGTTTGAAAAAGCTAGCCTTTGCTTTCCTAAATGCCTGTGTATATGGGTTCCTAACTTTCCTGAAAAGTTGCATATCGCGGGGGCTATTCGACGCTAATGCAGTACACCACAGGATGTTTTTGTGTTGGTCAAGGGCAGTCAGGTCTGGAGTGAACCAAGGGCTATATCTGTTCCTGGTTCTACATTTTTTGAATGGGGCAAGCTTATTTAAGATGGTGAGGAAAGCACTTTTAAAGAATAACCAGGCATCCTCTACTGACAGAATGAGATCAATATCCTTCCAGGATACCCGAGCCAGGTCGATTAGAAAGGTCTGCTCGCTGAAGTGTTTTAGGGAGCATTTGACAATGATGAGGGGTGGTCGTGGGTTGTACCTGGTAGATTGTAGGATGGCTGGGATGTTAAGCATGTACCAGTTTAGGTCACCTAACAGTACAAGCTCTGAAGATAGATGGGGCCAATCAATTCACATATGGTGTCCAGGGCACAGCTGGGGGCTGAAGGTGATCTATAACAAGCGGCAACGGTGAGAGACTTGTTTCTGGAAAGGTGGATTTTTAAAAGTAGAAGCTCAAATTGTTTGGCCACAGATCTGGATAGTAAGACAGAACTCTGCAGGCTATCTCGCAGTAGATTGCAACTCCACCCCCTTTGGCAGCTCTATCTTGTCGGAAAATTTTATGTTTAGGGATGGAAATTTCAGGGTTTTTGGTGGCCTTCCTAAGCCAGGATTCAGACACGGCTACAACATCCGGGTTGGCAGAGTGTGCTAAAGCAGTGAATAAAACAAACTTAGGGAGGACGCTTCTAATGTTAACATGAATGAAACCAAGGCTTTTCCGGTTACAGAAGTCAACAAATGAGAGCGCCTGGGGAATGGGAGTGGAGCTAGGCACAGCAGGGCCTGGATTAGCCGCTACATCACCAGAGGAACAGAGGAAGAGTAGGATAAGGGTACGGCTAAAGGCTATAAGAACTGGTCGCCTAGTACGTTCGGAACAGAGAGTAAAAGGAGCAGGTTTCTGGGCGCGGTAGAATAGATTCAAGGCATAATGTACAGGCAAAGGTATGGTAGGATGTGAATGCAGTGGAGGTAAACCTAGGCATTGAGTGACAATGAGAGAGGTATTGTCTCTCGAGACACCATTTAAACCAGGTGAGGTCACTGCATGTGTGGGATGTGGAACAAAAGGATTAGCTAAGGCATATTGAGCAGGGCTGGAGGCTCTACAGTGAAATAAGACAATAATCACTAACCAAAACAGCAATGGACAAGGCATATTGACATTAGGGAGAGGCATGCGTAGCCGAGTGATCATGGGGTCTAGTGAGTAGCTAGGCGAGCTGGAGACACGGTGATTCAGACAGCTAGTGGGCCGGGGCTAGCAGGCTAGCAGAAGGGCCTTAGGGGGACATCGTGACGGAAAAATCTGTTGTAGCCCCCTCCTGCGGTTACATCTGCAGACCAGTCGTGATGGATTGGCAGGGCTCCGTGTAGTAAAAGGGTCCAGTCCAATTGGCAAAATAGGCATTGTAGCCCAAGGAGTGGCTGATGGACCTCTTCAGCTAGCCGGGAGATGGGTCTAGCATAGGCTAGCTCCAGGATAATTGGTGCTTGCTTTGAGACAGAGACGTTAGCCAGGAGTAGCCACTCGGATACCAGCTAGCTAGCTGCGATGATCCAGGTGAAAAGGTCCAGAGCTCGGTAGGAATCCGGAGATGTGGAGAAAAATAACTCATGTATGCTCTGGATTGAATCGCGCTGTGCAGACTGGCAGGAGTTGTCCGGGCTAAAGGTTAGCTGATGACTACTAGCAAGTAGCTAGTTAGGTGGCTAGCTTCTGTTGGGTGTTCCGGTTCTAAAGTACAGAAAATAGCAGATCCATACCACATTGGGTGAGGTGGGTTGCAGGAGAGTATGTTGAAGTTGAGGTTAAGAACTAAATAAAAAATATATACAAAATATATGTGAAGAAAAATATATATACACGGGAGACGACAAGATGAAGACAAAGACGCCTGACTGCTACGCCATCTTGGATTCAGATAAATAAGGACAAGCCACCTGGTACCAACAACTGAACACAGATGGTTTTCTTTCATTTCAATTTTTTACCCCTTTTTCATGATATCCAATTGGTAGTTACAGTCTTGTCCCATCGCTGCAACTTCCATACAGACTCGTGAACTTCTATACGGACTCGTGAGAGGCAAAGGTCGAGAGCCATGCGTCCTCTGAAACATGACCCTGCCAAGCCGCACTGCATCTTGACACACTGCTCGCTTAACTCAGAAGCCAGCCGCACCAATATGTCGGAGGAAACACCGTACAACTGCCGACCGAAGTCAGCATGCAACAGGAGTCACCATCCAATAGGACAATGACCCTGCCAGAGGACACAGTCAAGACAACGCAGGAGTGACTTCGGGACAAGTCTCTGAATGTCCTTAAGTGCCCCAGCCAGAGCCCGGACTTGTACCCGATCGAACATCTCTGGAGAGACCTGAAAAAAGCTGTGCAGCGATGCTCCCCATCCAACCTGACAGAGCTTGAGAGGATCTGCAGAGTAGCATGGGAAAAACTCCCCAAATACAGGTGTGCAAAGCTTGTAGCATCCTACCCAAGAAGACTCGACGCTGTAATCGCTGCCAAAGGTGCTTCAACAAAGTACTGAATAAAGGGTCTGAATACTCATGTAAATGTGATATTTCTTATTTTTTGTATTTTATTTTATTTTTGCAAAAAAAATCTCAAATCCTGTTTTTGATTTGTCATTATGGGGTATTGTGTGTAGATTGATGAGGGGGGAATGCAAGTTAATCCAATCCAACAAAATGTGGAAAACGTCAAGGGGTCTGAATACTTTACAAATGCACTGTATTTGTATACTAAAACTTGTCCTCTAAGCCGGTTTATCTGCTCTGAGAAGTGTGAGGTCAGTGTGAGCGTGTGTGTGTGTTTGTATGTGGATTTAAGTGTGTTTTCTCTATCTGTAAGAGTGTGAGTGTATACTTTATGTGTGTGTACACGTGTGTGTGTTTGGCATTTCAGATGCCGTATCTTAATTTGAGCCAGTTTGATACAGCAGGTAAATAACCCTACAGCATCAGGAAATGTGAATTATAATGTGGATTATAAATCATTTACATATTTTGTAGGGGTTGATACACTTTTTGTCTTAGGAAAATCAAGTCTGACATTTTTAAGTGGAAATTACAAACTTTAGAAGCATTTTTAAACCTTGAATACACTACAAGTTTGGATTTTCTTCTGTGCAGGAAAATTCTCAGCAACAAAAGAGTGATCAAATTAAGATCCTACATCTGTATCCGTAAAAGTGTGATTGTACAGATTGTGGTATTACTGTGTGTTCTATTTCTCACATAAAGGTGGCCATACATTGTTTTTGCGCATTTGACGCTGAATCTGTAATTTACAGTAGCCTCCTCCTGATATACTGTATGCAATCATTTGGAGTGTTGTTCAAGAGTGCACTTAACCGGACTATGCAGATACTTGTCTCTGCACTTATTCCAAGTGTACACTTATCCAGTAAGTGCCAACTGATCAGGAGTCTGCATAGGTGCTGTATAGCTTAAATTCATAGGTTCTGCAGTAGTCATAATGTACGTTGGCGAAGACAATGTGTGAGATCCACAGTACGGTGCTGTACAATACATGGCTTGTTTTCTAAACATTGTGGTGCTCATTATCGTCACCATATGTACATCTCTTCATCATCTGTCATTAGCAGGACAGGATGTATTCATGAATGAGAATACAGTTAAAGGAGACTCAGAGGGGAACAAGATACAGAACCTGACTGTGTTTTAAAATTGCACCCTATTCACTATATAGTGCACAACTTTTGACCAGGGCCCATAGGGTCCTGTCTTCTTTGAAATGATTTTCATCTCTCAGATCGCCACACATGTTCAGTTTTAGCTAGTAATAAAAAATAATCCAGCTTTTGTGGAGTGGTAGGTAATGATGCTTCGAGGTTGACTTGTCGATGTGTTTCGAGGGCTCCTGCTTCGAGGTTGACTTATCGATGTGTTTAGAGGGCCCCTGCTTCGAGGTTGACTTGTCGATGTGTTTAGAGGGCCCCTGCTTCGAGGTTGACTTGTTGATGTGTTTCGAGGGCCCCTGCTTCGAGCCCAGGTTGGGGCAAGGAGAGAGACAGAAGCAATACTGTTACAGGAGCATACAAAATGTGCAGGGTTTCATATATTTGCTTAGAGTGAGATGATCACAGATAAAGCACTGGCTTCTGTTGATTTCATTGTCCTGCCCGCACCTTTCATGCTATGATTAGTTGTCTGTGTCTTTTATGCTGTGATACGACGCGTTGGATCGCGCTATGAATTCCACTTGGCTCCTGTCATAATATTCCACCCCTATTCTGTAGACCACATAATTATCTCCATTGTTCTACTCACTCACAATTGAATATCGTCTTCCCAGATGGATTCACAAACAAGCAGCCTTCTCCACCATTGTCTTGTCTGGTGAATAAGGAATTGGATAATGAGGGACCTAACCTAAATATGAGGGAAAGAAATATTATCTCTCAAAAAGGATGGTTTATAAATTCCAACAGACATTTTGTTATGAAATGTACACATCTAGTTTCTGTCATGCTAGGTGGTGACAAGTTTGCTTTCTGTCTCAGGTCATGCTCTGGTTTCCGGGCAGGTAGGACACTGAACAGGAACCCCCCTCTTGTTTCCCCTGTGACTAGCCATTGTGTCTCCACCTTGACAGCTTCATCAGTCAGACAGATAGATAAACAATGGTCCACTAAACAATAGGATTGACAAAGAGCAGCTCGTTCATCATAGTGATGGACCACCACAGCACCACAGAGACCGGAGCAACAACTGTCCAGTTCGTATTGTTCAAGGTGTTCTCTCCAGGCCCTACATGTGTAGAAAAGGTCCATGGTTGTTTCTGTGAGTTTCTGTGAGTTTAAAGGGGGCCAGCCTGGCTGACAGTCACCCCTGTTCAGTTTTTCATCGTTGGTTTTCCCTGAGTGGTCTGCTGAGAGCATTTTGTTTTGGCCTCTTCTGAGTAGCTCTTTGTCACCATCAGGGTGAGTTATATTCCCTGCCTGCTCAAAGTCCCCGGACAGCTGTATGAGTCAGCAGCCAGCAACCCTTCGTAATAACAGCTGATAAAAACATCCTACAGGTCTCGGAGAGAGACAGACAGGCAGGGATGAGATGTGATGTGATGAAAACATCCTCTCCGTCAGAGAGACAGACAGGGATGTGATGAAAACATCCTCAGAGAGACAGACATGGATGTGATGAAAACATCCTCAGAGAGACAGACAGGGATGTGATGAAAACATCCTCAGAGAGACAGACATGGATGTGATGAAAACATCCTCAGAGAGACAGACAGGGATGTGACGAAAACATCCTCAGAGAGACAGACAGGCATGGATGTGATGTGACAAAAACATCCTTAGACAGACAGACAGGCAGGGATATGATGTGATGTAAATATCCTCAGAGAGGATATGTAAATATCCTCAGAGAGATATGAGCTCTGGTTTTCTTTGGACCCCATCCCTATCAAAGTTGCCCATCCCTGACCAAGAGTGTAACAGTCTGGCTCCTGTGCGTTGAATAACTAATACCGACAGCCTCAGCCTGCATGGCCTTGTGTTGTAGGCCTTGGCAGGTGTGAGAGAGTGCCAGACAAAGCCCGTTCTCTGAGGGAGTTTCTTGGCCCTGAGAAGAGAAGACAGAGCAGAGTGGTTCGATTGCCAGCAGTTCATCCCAAGCTGGGCGCCCGAGTAGCGCAGCGGTCTAAGGCACTGCATCTCAGTGCTAAAGGCAGCACTACAGACCCTGGTTCAATTCCAGGCTGTATCACAACTGGCTGTGACTGGGAGTCCCATAGGGCGGCGCAAAATTGTCCCAGAGTTGTCCGGGTTAGAGTTTGGCAGGGGTAGGCCGTCATTGATTATTATTTGACCCTGCTGGTCATCTATGAACATTTGAAAATCTTGGCCATGTACTGTTATAATCTCATCCCGGCACAGCCAGAAGCGGACTTGCCACCCCTCACAGCCTTATTTCTTCCTAGGTTCCTGCCTTTCTAGGGAGTTTTTCCTAGCCACTGTGCTTTTACATCTGCATTGCTTGTTGTTTGGGGTTTTAGACTTCTTTATAGCACTTTGTGACATCAGCTGATGTAAAAAGGGCTTTATAAATACATTTGATTGATTGATTGTAAATAAGAATTTGTTCTTAACTGACGTGCCCAGTTAAATAAAATAAAAATATTTTTAAAAATCCCTCAGCAACAGAAGCTGGATGAGAGAGGCAAGTGATTATACGTGGGTTTACGGGACAAACAGGAATAATCGATAAACGGGCCCACTATTTACACGGCAACGCTGCAAACTAATCTTTCACCAGGTCCAAAAAAAAAACCTCTGTAATGTTTTACAAAAAACTATTGATTCTACAAACTTGATTCTTATTGCACAGTTTGAGGTGATAGCCTACAGTCCATTGAAGTATCATAATCTACTCATCAATAAATGCACCAGTGAATCTACATAGGGATCATAAAGGGGGGCTGTTTAGAAGTGGTGGTAGCATCAAAACCCTAGCACTCAAACTCACATCAAATCATCTCTGGTAATACTCTCACTGCCTTTTAAAGTGTCCATGACCTTGAATAGACCTGACCCTCTGACCCATCTAAATGTACAGTATGTCTCTGGAAGAAGTCCTCTGAAATTGTAAATCATGAAATGTGTAATCAATTGAAATATGAAATATGAAAACTGGGAAAACCTGAATAAATACGTATATTTTATCTCTGGTTAAAAAAAACAGAGTGAAATCCCAAACAAGTGAGTCAAAAGCATCCGCTTGCCTTTCAGTACCAGGCAGATCGCTCAAGATTGACTTTAAAATTGGACGCCTGTCCGTGTCCTGAGGAAGTCAGGAAATGTCTTCAAAACCGACCACTATGGGCAACGGTGAGTGGTATTACATCAAGTAGGTTTGGATTTTGCTAGGGTGGTTAGGCGTAAATCCATGACTCCAGATCCGAAAGGCTGCGTGTTTGATCCCAGTGATACACACACATTTGTTTTAACCCTATCCCAAACCTTAACCCTAAACTTAACCACTCGGAATGAATGCCTAAACGTAATGTTTTAACCCTATAAAAAAAACTCAACCATTAACTTTGAAATTTGACGCTTGGAGAAACGTGGATAAACGTCAGAATCAAATTGGTAAAACCGTGAGATATGACTTAGATAATACTGTACGTCTGTCCCCCTGTTCTTTAAACGGCACTGTCAATCTCTTCCTGTTCGGGCCCTCAGGCTACTTCATGCTTTTAATCTGTTTTCTGATGTTTTTCTAAATCAGCCCAGACAGGGTAGTTGGGTAGGAATCTTCTGGAGAGGTTCTACCCAGCATGGGGATTAGCGTTTGTGAAAGGCAGCAGTGAAACTATAATTAGCTGAAATTGAACATGATTAAGCTGCTCTTTTTACAGGTTCACTTTCCATTACTGAGAGAAAATGCTATTATTAAAAAACATCATAATAAGAGACACTAAACCTCAGGACTGTGTTTTAAGGGCATAGGGAGCTTGATGTGTGTGTGTGTGTGTGTGTGTTCACGTGTGTGACTACGTATATGTCTGTCAGCCTGTCCATGGGTGTCTACTTGTCCGTCTGTTCGCTTTGCTCTCATTTCTCTCTCTGTTTGGAAAGCAGTGATGAGCCACTGTGTGTTGAAGGTTGCTGCAAAGTCTGTTGACACAGAGAGACGAGGTCAACACTCCAGAAGCAGATACCTTTCCTTTCCTATAGCTCATAAAAGATGCAGAGGCATATCTTTCAGGAGGAGCCGAAGCATCCCAAAGGAATGCAGCAATGAGAAGGGCATATTAGCTCACCAGTGATGTCCACCCTGCATTGGACAAGCCTATCCATCTACATTCTAGATGGATGCACATTATTTTTATTATTAGGTAAAACTGTACATGTATCTTAGTGGCGATCTGAGAGATGAAAATCAATTCAAAGAAGACAACTATACTCCCTTGGAGAAAAATACAAGCAGGCACATTTAGCAGAGAGAAAACTAGGTTACTGAACACAGCGTGTGGCTCTGTTGGTGAGGGCACAAGCAGAATGAGCAGTAGTTTTGGGTGTGCTTTGCCATTGCGGCATCTTGGAAATGGTGAGAAAAATATATTGGTCCAAGACAAAGGATCTCCTTCTTCCTAACATGAAGCAGCGCCAGGGAGGGACTACTTTTTTTTATGGAGGAAGAAGTGTGTCGCTAGGAAACCCCATATGGATCCCTGGGCCGTTCGGCTCAACCTCACTGCCTTCAGGGCTGCAGAACTAACTCAGCGCCTTCAGCAAGGAACTGTGTATGTACGGTATGCATGCTTTCATGCACACAAACATGAGTGTACGCACGCACAAGTGCACACATGCACGCACACACACAAAGATACACACTCCGAGTGAACTAAAATTCAAAAATAGTTCATTATGAGATTCATCCCAGTTAACACCTGTTAGGTAATTAATGCCAATCACTGCCTCGGGAGAAAATTACACGCTGCCACAACGGTAGAACTTCAGACTCTCTTCTCATTACCATTCACAACCTGTGGCCTTCTCCTGCTGCTAGTAAATCATTTTAGATAATAAACTAACAAATAAACAAACACTCAGCTGTCTGTTGTGGTCCAGGAGACGAGAGACAGAAGAATAGAGACATGCAACGTTCTTGTTTTTTATTGGGACGATATGTCAGTGGAAGTTATGATACTCTATGTAATGAATTATAATTGGGTACATAAACATACATGCTGCCAATTTTGGAGATAATTGAGAAAGATTGATGTTTGTTAATCATATTTACATGATTACCAAACTGAGGGGTACACGGTAAGTACTGCAGTACTGTGCTATAGTGTTGATGAAATACAGAAAACCAGAGCAAGTGCAGAATTCCTATGACAACATGTAAAATAAAGTCCCGTCTCTCTTACTTCACCCAAGAAAAGTGAGTAATGCATTCAAATCTAGAGAGTTTCCACAAGATAAATATTCTAGGTCAAAAACAGAAACCAGACATACAGCACATGCTATGAATTATACATGATTTACGTTTTTATGAGGACTGCAGATCCTGGCACACAATCAGTCATTTACCCGAGATGTGTGTGTGTGTGTGTGGGGGGGGGGGATACAGATTAAAATCAATACACACATACACCTGCTAAGTGACTGAGGTCAGGATAGATGCAATTCTATATGATACTAAAATCATTTGCAAATTGCAAAAGCCCCTAACCCTAAACCTAACCCTAACCATAACCATAACCAAAAAGCCTAACCTTCACCCTAACCCTAAACTTAACCCTAACTCCTGACCCTAACACCAAAACTAACCCTAGCTCCTAACCCTAAACTTAATTTTAATTTGAACCTTAACCCTAAACCCCCTAGAAACAGCACTTGACCTTGTGGGGACCAACAAAATGTCCCCAGTTGGTAAAATTGTTGTTTGTTCAATATTCATGTGGGGACCCCATAAGAATAGTTCACGACGTCCACAGACACACACACTGCCCAGCAGGCCTTGAAGGAATCAGTCATACAACTGGCTGCTATCTTTTCAAATGAAATTCTACTAGACTGACGCAGCCAGTCAAATCTACCTGTCAAATGTGTTTACACTTGACATACTAAGGATTTCCTATTGGGCTCGGGCAGTTCTTTACCTACTGAGAATCATTGACTAATTATAAACCCTTACAGAAAAACCACATGATTTCACAATATGGAAAATGTGAAATTTCATGTGAAAACGTGTTTTTGGAACACTTCTCATGTGATCACATGTTTTCACATGTTGTGTTACATGTTGTCACATGTTATCACAATAACTTCACATGCGATCACGTGATCACATGAAAACGTGTTTTTTTTAACGTAAAGACAGTTGAAGCCGTCACCAAAACAACACCCATTGTGTCAGAATCCAGCACCAGGTGACCAGGTGACTGGGAGAATTCTCTCCTGAGCTGTCAGGCACTCTGCAAAGCATGGCTCCCAGATCAATATTCCGAAGAGAGGTGCTCCTGAGGGTGCAAACCATATCGGGGGAAAAGATCCTTTCAAGTCCTGTGTTCTTTTATTTTCCAAGAATCCTAGGGGCAAACTCAATATAATTTCTAGAGAGAATGACAGTGACATCCAAGGTATTCTTCTCCCTTTGGAGCTCTTTCTCCCCAAGCCCTGTTTGAATTTCAACTGCACAGAGTACTTCTACCTTTTCAGTCAATCTCTGTTCTATGATTTCAAGATGTCTAGATGTTTGATTATACGTTGTGTGACCGTGGGAGTGGTATACTTACTGCCTGCTTGAGTTTAGCCTGTGCATGTTCAGACAATGGGCATGTTTCACTTTGAGGAAAGGGTAGAAATCCTAAAAGTCGGGTTGGAGTATTCTGCAGTGTGCCATACTGACAGATAGATAGGCAGATTCAGATGTTATTGATCCCCAAGGGGAAATTCGCTGTCAAGTCGCAGAGAGAAACATACTACTGACAAGACAGAAAAAATGTCAGAGTCAAAACGTGTCAATATGTCACAGTGCTGGATACAGTACGATGTGACAGTGCTAGATAAAGTAATTAATCAACCTGCAATAATATCATATTGTACCAGTGGAGGCTCCTTAGAGGAGGAAGGGGAGGACTATCCTCCTCAGTGGATTTTTTTTTTAAATTGCAAAACATAATTTTAAAAAATCATTTTTAGATAAAACTATACTAAATATATTCACATCACCAAATAATTCATAAAAACACACTGTTCTGCAATGAAGGTCTACAGTAGCCTCAACAGCACTCTGTAGGGTAGCACCATGGTGCACCATCAAAGGATCAGAGAATGAATCTAGTACTGAAAGCATAAGCTACAGCTAGCTAGCACTGTAGTGCATAAAATGTGGTGAGTAGTTGACTCAAAGGGAGAGAAAGACAATAGCTGAACAGTTTTGAACAAATTCATTTCTTCTAAAATAAAGGACAAGCAAGAGAGAGATATAGACGGCCATTTTTTTAAACTTTCAGTTTCACTTACTTAGCTAACAAATGCAGAGAGCTAGTTTAGCCCACTCAAACACCCTGCTCAAACAGAGAATGCTATGTTAGCTAGCTGTCTATGAATATCCAACACAACACAGGAAGTCTTCCAAGTCAAAGTAAGCTTTTGGTTTTTCAAAAATATTGCCACCGGGGCCACCGGTGTAAGTTCTAAATTGCTTACTGACGGTACACTGTAATGTTACTGCATGTTTGTAGCGGGTTTACTAACTCGTTAGTTCTATTAGCTATGCTGACTGACGTTAATTTAGCTAATATGGTGACAACAATGTAGGCTGTCTGTAGCGGTTATAAATATGGTTTGGCATGGAAAGTTGTTTTTGCCTGGTCACATACAGCTGATGTGTTGTACATTGAAGTTCACAAGCAAAGGGAAAAGGTGAGAGGAGGAGAGCGCATAGATGCGAGAAGGAATACAACGTGGCTGCTATGAAAGTGAAATGTGTTTACCCGTGATCAGGGGTGTATTCATTCTGCCGATTCTGTTTAAAAACAAATCTTAAACGGACGCAAACGGAACGAAATGAGGATAAACTTACCTGAATTTGTCCAACATAAAAATTCTTGTTCGCAACTGTTCGACTAATGATTACACCCTAGATCAACTAGATGCAGAAAAGAGTATGCAAGGTGGTATTGAATGTGTCACTGTCTGTCCATGTGTCACTGTCTGTCAAATCACATTTTCTCTCGACCTGTGTGCACCTACATTGTAAACATTTATTCATAGGCTAGGTTGTAGCATACTCATGATGGGTATAGGGAACATTGGTGTATCATGAAGTAGCATTTGCATATATGCATGAGACGAAATACAGTGGGTGACAAAAAGGCAGAGAAACTGCCAGCATTTCCAGAACAGTCACCAGATTCACAAACACACACACAGAAATCTATTAGAAGAGTGAAGGGGATGATATACTGTACATGATAATAGATCAAGCTATGTAGAGATGATGATGGGTGGAGATTATATTATTTGATCTCATCTATTCAAACAGATTTTATCCCTGGATTTCTTTTGAAGGCAAGGTCGTATGAATGTCTTTGATGTTATACATGCAATCAGGAAGGGTAACATTAACAGCTTTGATACAATCTCTTTGATACTGCGTCTCTGTGAGTGATCGTCTCAGATTCAAGGAGGCAGGTATCAAAGTTTCTGAAGGACAGTCCTGACCTTTGATAGAAGTATTACCTGTCAAACAAAACACTTTTTTCACTCTGAGAAAATCTGGCTTTAAATTAGATACTGTTACGACCTGACAGTATGAAGAAATATTATTACTTTAAAGGACACTATAAAAAATGTAAAATACAGTATATGTCTCTGTTAATTGTAAAACATGTTTACTAGCTACTTAGCGCTTTGGATGAGTTCTGTACAGCTGCTATCTTGATTTTTGAACATTCTCAGACAGTCCTAACAAACATCCGGACCTGTTACCATGCTGCTGTGCTATATGTTGCTACTTGACTATCTATCTGCCAAACATTTAGTTTTTTTCCTCGCTCAACTTTTTAAATTAAAAGTTTTCACCCCGGACACTATATATGTTTCTACAGGACCACCACCCGCTGAAAAAGCTGAGTAGTAACATTAACACTATGCCATCCAATTGCAGTTGCTGTACTCATAATATACAGGAGAACTATCACCTTATGGTGAGGCTCAACCAGTGTCGCTCATTCAGTCGACAGGAACTTTCAACCTGTAATAATATCATATTGTACCATTAAGCAACGAGTCGGAGTCAGAGGTCGAGCCTTCTCGGGTCTCTCCTCCACCCGTTACGGGGTCTGAGCCTCCGAAAGTGGCCCACCATTAGCTCTGACAAATTGAAAACCCTAGTCATTGGCGATTCCATTACCTGCAATAAAAATTCAATAATCATCCAGCGACCATACACTGTTTACCAGGGAGTCGAGCTACTGACATAAAGGCTCATCTGAAGATAGTGCTGGCTAGAGAGTATAGTAGAGTATAGTAGAGAGTATAGGGATATTGTTATCCACGTCGGCACCAATGATGTTAGGATGAAATAGTCAGAGGTCACCAAGAGTAACATAGCTTCAGCGTATAAATTAGCTAGAAAGATGTATTGGCATCAAGTAATTGTCTATGGCCCCCTCCCAGTAAGTGGGAGTGATGAGCTCAACAGCAGTCTCAACAACAGAGTCTCACAACTCAATCTCTGGTTGAAAACTGTATTCTGCCCCTCCCAAAAGATAGAATATGTAGATAATTGGCCCACTTTCTGGGACTCACCCACAAACAGGACCAAGCCTGGCCTGCTGAGGTGTGACGGACTCCATCCTAGCTGGAGGGGTGCTCTCATCTTATCTATCAACATAGACGGGGCTCTAACTCCTCTAGCTCCACAGGCAGGATTAGTGGAGTCTGCCACTAGCACAGTCAGTGTAGTCAGCTCAGCTTTCCCCATTGAGAACGAGTTTGTGCCTCAATCTAGGTTGAGTAAAACTAAACATGGCGGTGTTCGCTTTAGCAATCTCACTGGAATAAAGACCTCCCCCATTCCTGCCATTATTGAAAGAGATCATGATATCTCACATCTCAAAATAGGGCTACTTAATGTTAGATCCCTCACTTCCAAGGCAGTTATAGTCAATGAACTAATCACTGATCATATTCTTGATGTGATTGGCCTGACTGAAACATGGCTCAAGCCTGATGAATTTACTTTGCTAAATGAGGCCTCTCCTCCCAGTTACACTGGTGACCATATTCCCGTCGCATCCCGCAAAGGTTTTGCTAACATTTACGACAGCAAATTTAGATTTAGAAAAAAACATGTCATGAAATCTATGAAGCCTACTCAATCACTTTTTATAGCTATTGTTTACAGGCCTCCTGTTGTAAGGCTGGTCCTCACCAGACATCACCGTCAACAACGTCACCTATGGGCACAAACCCACCGTCGCTGGACCAGACAGGACTGGTAAAAAGGCCTGTACTCTGGAGCGAAATCGATTTGGAGGTGGAGGGTCCGTCATGGTCTGGGGCGGTGTGTCACAGCATCATCGGACTGAGCTTGTTGTCATTGCAGGCAATCTCAACACTGTGCGTTACAGGGAAGACATCCTCCTCCCTCATGTGGTACCCTTCCTGCAGGCTCATCCTGACATGACCCTCCAGCATGACAATGCCACCAGCCATACTGCTCGTTCTGTGCGTGATTTCCTGCAAGACAGGAATGTCAGTGTTCTGCCATGGCCAGTAAAGAGCCCGGATCTCAATCCCATTGAGCACTTTTGGGACCTGTTCGATTGGAGGGTAAGGGCTAGGGCCATTCACCTCAGAAACGTCCGGGAACTTGCAGTGATGAATTCATGAACCTCTTCAATGAAAAGATCATGATCATTAGAAATTCCTCTTTGAACCTGCGTATTTCTCCAAAGCTCAGTTGTCCCGAGTCTGCACAGAACTGCCCGGACCTAGGATCAATGGAGACACTCACGTTTTTTAATCCTGCATCTCTTGACACATTCATGAAAATAGTCATGGCCTCTAAACCCTCAAGCTGCATACTGGACCCCATTCCAACCAAACTACTGAAAGAGCTAATTCCTGTGCTTGGCCTTCCTATGTTGAATGTAATAAATGTCTCCCTATCCACTGGATGTGTACCAAACTCACTAAAAGTGGCAGTAATAAAGCATCTCTTGAAAAAGCCAAACCTTGACCCGGAAAATGTCAAAAAACTATTGGCCTTTATCGAATCTCCCATTCCTCTCAAAAATGTTTAGAAAAAGCTGTTGAGCAGCAACTCACTGCTTTCCTGATGACAAATAATGCATATAAAAAGCTTCTGTCTGGTTTTAGACCCCTCATAGGACTGAGACTGCACTCGTGAAGGTGGTAAATTGCTTTTTAATCGCGTCAGACCAAGGCTCTGCATCTGTCCTTGTGCTCTTAGACCTTAGTGCTGCTTTTCACATCATCGATCACCACATTATTTTGGAGAGATAAGAACACCAAATTGGTCTACATAGACAAGTTCTTACCTGGTTTAGATCTTATCTCTCGGAAAGATATTAGTCTGTCTCTGTGGATGGTTTCCTCTGACAAATCAGTTGTATGTTTTGGCGTTCCTCAAGGTTCTGTTTTAGGACCACTATTGTTTTCACTATATATTCTACCTCTTGGTGATGTAATTTAACCCACTGTTAACCCACTGTTCCTAGGCTGTCATTGAAAATAAGAATTTGTTCTTAACTGACTTGCCTAGTTAAATAAAGTTAAAAAAAAAAAAAATTGGGGGGGAAACACAATCTTTATGTGCTATGCTCACAACACACAGCTGTACATTTCGATAAAACATGGTGAAGCCCCAAAATTGCCTACCCTGGAAGCCTGTGTTTCAAACATAAGGAAGTGGATGGTGGCAAATGTTTTAATTTTAAACTCAGACAAAACAGAGATGCTAGTTCTAGGTCCCAATAAACAAAGAAATGTTTTGTTGGATCTGACAATTCATCTTGATGGTTGTACAGTCATCTCAAATAAAACTCTGAATGACCTCGGCGTTACTCTGGACCCTGATCTCTCTTTTGATGAACATATCAAGAATATATTAAGGACAGCTTTTTTACATCTTCATAACATTACAAAAATCGGAAACTTTTTTGTCCAAAAATTATACAGAAAAGCTAATCCATGATTTTGTCACATCTAGATTAGACTACTGCAATGTTCTACTCTCCACTTACCCAGATAAAGCACTAAATAAACGTCAGTTAGTGCTAAACACGGCTGCCACCGTGCTTTTACATCTGCATTGCTTGCTGTTTGGGGAATTTAGGCTGGGTTTCTGTATAGCACATTGTGACATCTGCTGATGTAAAAAGGGTTTTATTATATTTTATATATATTTTTGATTGATCGATTAGCCATGGGTGGCAGGTATTATCGTCATACACAAAAGAAACTACTATCAAAAAGGTCACACTTCAAACAAAGTACAGCGTAACTTACAAATGCTTTATGGAACCTTCCTACAAACCTCCCTACATACCTGGGGATCACCAACAAACGATCATGGTCTAAACATACCAAGACAGTTGTGAACAGGGCATGACAAAACCTTTTCCCCTTCAGGAGACTGAAATGACTTGGCATGGGCCCCAAGTTCTACAGCTGCACCATCGAGAGCATCCTGACCGGTTGCATCACCGCCTGGTATGGTAACTGCTCGGCATCTGACCGTAAGGCGCTACAGAGGGTAGTGTGAACGGCCCAGTACATCACTGGGGCCAAGCTTCCTGCCATCCAGGACCTATATAATAGGCGGTGTCAGAGGAAAGCCCAT
The DNA here is from genome assembly GCF_018296145.1 of Oncorhynchus tshawytscha. Taxonomy (NCBI): domain Eukaryota; kingdom Metazoa; phylum Chordata; class Actinopteri; order Salmoniformes; family Salmonidae; genus Oncorhynchus; species Oncorhynchus tshawytscha. The sequence continues at coordinate 21,901,684 of NC_056453.1, forward strand.
AAAATTGTCAGAGACTCCAGTCACCCAAGTTATAGACCGTTTTCTCTGCTACCACACAGCAATCGGTACCGGAGCGCCAAGTCTAGGACCAAGTGGCTCCTCAACAGCTTCTACCCCCCCTTTTGTACACTGCTGCTACTCGCTGTTTATTATCTATGTATAGTCACTTCACCCCCACCTACATGTACAGATTACCTCAACTAGCCTGTACCCCTGCACACTAACTCGGTACCGCTGCCCCTTGTATATAACCTCATTATCGTTCTTCTTATTGTTACTTTATTATTATTACTTTTTATTTTTGTCTACTTGGTAAATATCTTCTTAACTCTTCTTGAACTGCACAGTTGGTTAAGGGCTTGTAAAGTAAGCATTTCACGGTAAAGTCTACACTTGTTGTATTCGGCGCATGTGACAAATATTTGATACCTGATAATGCTTCCCAAATCAATTGCAAGCTAATTACAGATCAAAGTCTGTCAAAACCAAAACCCAGAAAGCAGCAGGATTCAGTGTGTGTAACCACCAATCCTAAATAGATAAGATCAGCAGTAGACCTGTGAATGTGCCCAGCTCCGTGACGCACTTCTCACTGCCACCACATGTCCCTGTTTCCCGGGCTGGGCGAGAGCCCAGGAGGCATACAGAGAGCTGCTGCCAGAGAATCTCTAGGCGGGGGAGAAGGGGCCAACTCTCCATAGAGCCGTGCCCTAAGAGAGAGGGAGGTGGTGCATCACAAAATTTGCCCTCAGTGGGTGGTCCCCCTGCCAATAATATGACATCGCTGGTGGCGTTAGTCAGTTAGCCAAAAGAATCTGCTGCCTGCCCCCAGGGCAAATCCTGAGGGAGGGAGAGTTTGAGTGTATGTGAGCTAGTGAGAGAGTGAGTGAGTGTGTGTGTGTGATTGATTGAGTGGGCAAGTGAGCCAAACGTCTCAGTCCATGAACAGAGATTGAACCAGAAGTGCCGGTATGTTCTGTAGCGTCAGAGCTTAGAACCAACATGAAAACTCTGTATAGTCTTTCTGCACAATACAATTTTGCAATGCAAACCTACATACAGAGGCGTTCATCAACATAATGTAAATGTAATGAATGGAAATTCAAATGGAATTTTGATGCAAGACATTAAGGGGATTTCTCACTGTGTAGCACAGCCACATGCTAGGGGGACTAATAATAACTCAGCCACATGTTCGGCAAGCTAAATACTACTGTGTAGCCACATACAGAAGCTAAATAGTGCTAGAATGTCTCTCTCAGATTTGCCTCCCTTCATTATTTGTATTTTATTAGGATCCCCAATTGTTTGGACCCCAGAGGATCAAAACAGACATTTGAGCATCTTTTTTTTCTTTCAGTAGGAGCTACATTGATGTATTCCATATGCATCATAATCTGAGCCTCAATCAATAACAATTTTCCGCCCTAATTTCCTTGGGGTATTACATGACATTACATTAAAACTTAAGACATTTAAAATCAGAGGACATCTGGAAAAAATAATTTCCTTTTGCAGATTAAACACATAATCCTAATATTTGTGAAGATCTTAATTCAAATGAATTAAACTGTGTAATAAGATATACTCACTGTAGCATTTAATTACAATCCAAAGGATTCCCCACTATTCAAATATACAAAGGAGGAATGCTCATCGTTTTATTGATATTGATGTAGATGGGTGTAGTAATACAAATGTCTGATGAGTCGCTCTCTCGAAGACATGACAGACTCTTATTCACTTGCCCTCCTCAGACCCAATCCACACACACACGAGCAGATACACATGCACGCACACACCCACTCACGCACGCACGCACAAGCCAAACACGCACACATGCAGAAGCCAAACACACACGTAATTATCTGTCAAAAATTTGATTCGAGTCTCTGGCCGTAAATG